>NC_090736.1:26373607-26378607 GCF_036898095.1 Palaemon carinicauda
TACATTTTGAAAAAAAAAAATATGATTTTATCCAACAAATTAGAAGGCTTTTTAAATACGAGTTAGTAAATGATTCACAGGTTTTAGGTATCTTACAAACCTTCTACGGTATTATTATTATTATTATTATTATTATTATTATTATTATTATTATTACTTGCTCAGCTACAACCCTAGTTGGAAAAGCAGGATGCTATAAGCCTAGGGGCTCCAACAGGGAAAATAGCCCAGTGAGAAAGGAAACAAGGAAAATATATTATTTTAAGAAGAGTAACATTAAAATAAAGATCTCCTTTGTAAACTATAAAAACTTTATAACAAAACAAGAGGAAGAGAAATAAGATAGGACAGTGTGCCCGAGTGTACTCTAACCCAAGACAGTGGAAGACCATGGTACAGAGACTATGGCACTACCCAAGACTAGAGAACAATGGTTTGATTGTGGGGTGCCCTTCTCTTAGAAGAGCTGCTTACCATAGAAATGAGAGCTAAACTATTCTAAATTAAGTATGTTTACATATACAGGATTTTGAAAATTGGGTCTCCGATGAGCCTCTTCTAAATACCACGAACATAAAATTATAAGGTTTGTTTTATAAAGATGAAAAATTAATATAAATGTCAATATTTATGATGATCTTCATTAGTTGCTTACGAAATCTGCCATTGTCTACACGAGTTGTAAATTTACCATGTTCAACATTATGTTAGTAACACTGTTCATTTGGCAGGTTAGATTAAGTTCATTAGCTGATGCCCTTGACTATCACTAGCCGAGGAAGATTATAAAGTCTTAATAACGAGATAAACATTAAAAAAGACACACATCTAATACCAAACGACTTTAGGAGTCGGGCTATATGCTCTTAATTCCGGGGAAAAATTAGATTGAACTCTAATTGCTAAATCTGAACAATGAAGGAAACCTAATCAAATGTATAATTTCATAAGTTGGGTTTATTACGGCAATAAATATGCCTCAAAGGGTTTCTCGTGCAACCGCTGATTTAAAGGTTTAAAGGCTGCCCATGAATGGCAGAGGCAAGGGACAGGGCCATTACTCTATCGAGCAGGACAATGCCTTAGAGATTTTCAATATATACATATGACCAGCGCCCACGCCTCCTCTCCACCCAAGCTAAGACCAAGGAGGGCCAAGTAATGGCTCCTGTTGACTCGGCAGATAGACATATAGAATCCCCAAAACCCCCATCCTTAGCTTACAAGGATGGTGAGGTTGTAGTGACCAAAGGAACTAACAGGTTTGAGCGGGACTATAACCATGTCAAGCAATCACCATCAGGGACGTTACCACATCGGCCACCACAACCCTAAATGATTGAAAGCAATTTGAATGTACAAAATTAATTTAAGATCTATTTTTCAACCCATTAATCGAAATTAATCTAATTTGTGCGTTGTCGATTTAGCTTAACGATAACAGTTAATTCTAATATTTTCTTTCCCTCCACATTCAATCTAACTTTGAATGTAGAACGTGTCAAAGCGAGCATTCTGTTTTCTTTTACCTGTTAAGCAAAAAGAAAAAAAAATGTTGAGTGACATAAGCATGTTTTTTTTTTTTTTTTTTTTTTTTTTTTTTTTTTTTTTTTTTTTGGTAAAAGTAATTGTCAGTCCATGTTAAAAGTCCGAGTAATCGGCAAAAGTTCAGCGGACGCCGGTAGCAGCGGAACGTCATTTTCTTTGTTGGATTTTCTTTACAAACTATAGATTGTTCATTTGCATAACTCGTCTGCTGTTGTCAGATGCTAGAAAAGTTTTAAGAGAACAAATAGGATTTTATTTCATTTTGTTACATTATTTCTGACCCTCGACAAATATAATTTGCTTCATTGTTTACTAAAGCATTCACGTCTCAATTATTTAGAATAACATTCCAACGAGTAACCTTCACAGTTAAAGGCACCTTTTTTTTCTCGTTGGAAAAGGTTTATCTACAGAAAACGCCGACATTTTTATTCCTGCCTATTATTCATTAATTGTGAATGAGGTTGAGGTGACAGATGGGGCAACGTCCCTGACTGGTGAACGCCAGACTGGGGGTCGAGTCCCACTAAAACTCGTTAGTTTCTTTGGTCGCTGCAACTTCACCATCCTTTTGAACTATTGATGGGGGATTTGGGGCAGCCTATAGGTCTATCTGCTGAGTCATTAGCAGCCATTGCCTGGTCCTCCTTGGTCCTAGCTTGGGTGGAGAAGGGGCTTGGGCGCTGATCATATGTATATATGGTCAGTCTCCTGCTTGAAAAGGTAATGTCACTGTATATTGCCTCTTCCATTCATGAGCGGCCTTTAAACCTTTTAAACCTTTAAGCAAACCCCCCCCCAAAAAAAAAAAAAATGGGATTAGCATAGTTTTGTTCTTGAGATTCACCATTGGTCTCTTGAACATAACTATGTACATGCAAAATGATATAGAATTATAGATATAGTTGAACATAGGAAATCCTGCATCTTGTCACGCCCTTACTGTGCGGTGAATAACCAAAGCAGCTCTTCTAGGAGAAGGACACTCCAAAATCAAACCATTGTTCTCTAGTCTTGGGTAGTGCCATATCCTCTGTACCATGGTCTTCCACTACCTTGGGTTAGAGTTCACTTGCTTGAGGGTACACTCGGGCACAGTATTCTACCTCATTTTTCTTCCTCTTGTTTTGTTAAAGTTTTGATAGTTTATATAGGAAATGTTAAATTTAATGTTTAATTTTCCCTTCTTTCCTTTCCTCACTGGGCTCTTTTCCACTCATCGCAGTTACAGTGTGACAGTGTGCACTTCTTCAGAATAAGGTGCATCAAGAATTCCTGTGTCCAGGTGTACGTAACCACGTTGATGTACTGCATTTTTTACAAAGATAAACGCACACATTAGCATATACTGTAGATCTTGTTCTCAGGAATATGTTAGGGCTTCTTTGGAATACTCTAGGACCCCAAGGAGACTCCATAATAGATGGTTTTGTAGAACTGATACCAATCCCCATTTTTTTATGTGGAGTGAAAAAGGAAGGGTACATTTTCAAGTCATCTTGCCCTTTATGCAAATTAGTTTTAATAGTTTATTGAAAGCTATTAAACACTTGCTATTCACTTTATATACAAAGTGGAAACATTAAAAAACTTGCTTCCATTTTTCAAGTCCGATAATAAGATAATTTATATTATCTATCCTCGAAATTCAAAGCTAACAATTTTTAAAACATATGTATGAAACTCAAAGATAGTTATTTTGATGACCATTTAATCGGCAATTGTACGAAAGCAAAACAAAAGGGCACAGTTTACACGTAGGGCTAACCCACGGTCCAGATATATATAGACCTTGAGCTAACCTCACCATGATCAATCTACATCAGTTGCCCAAACGTACATTTGCATCCGGTAAATTTCTCAACTTGTTTCTTAAAGTAATAGGACATTAAGAACTCATTAATCTTCTCGTTCACGAAGAAAGTAGGGCGAGATAAAAAACAATACAAGAGGCTCTGCTCTAAGATATATTACCTTTGGAACTCGGCTTAGAGAATATTGTTAAGAAAGTGCTCCTCTTTTTATCCTGCAGGATCCCTTACAAAGATATTTCTGTCAACTGTGTCTTCAGAATACTTTATTTCTTCCCAAGGCATCAGGCTTAACTGACTATCTTTCTCGCCAAAAGGGCATATTTTTAGTGGTTCATAAATGGTAAACGCTGTATGTACTCTTTTAATTTTGTTGTGCCACCATATTGAAAACGTCTCTACCTAGAGTTCTGCCGGACTTCGGTTCGAGACCCGCTCAAACTCAATAGTTTCTTGTAGTCTCTGCAAACTCACCATCCTTGTGAGCTATGGATGGCAGATTTCGGGGATCCCATAGATCTATCTGTTGAGTCACCAGCAGTCATTATCTGGCCCTCCCTGGTCCCTGCTTGGATGGAGAGGGGCCTAGGACGCTGATCATAAGTTTATATAGGACATTGTCCTGTTAGGGTATTGTCACTGTCCCTTGTCTCTGCACATTCATGAGTGGCCTTTAAACTTTTTTAAAACCTTTAATTGATATCTAAAGTCATAAAATGAACTACACAAGAACATATAATCAAAAGCTGAATAAGAAAACTGAAAATTATAGTCGCCTTCAAGTATCTAAGGAAGGTATCCAAGCCCCTCACTTAGAAGCTAAACCTCTCTTTCAGTGTTATTTGCTTCTCCATATATGTTTATTACAAAATGAAAAAATAGTGAATCTTATCCTTAACTTTGTCCTTTTGTGATATTCATGTCTAACATCTACGCAATTCACCAAAGTATTGGTGCCTTTAAATTATCTAGACATTTTATGTACAATTTTTTATCATGATCCCGTTAAATGGTTTTGATTATGAATATATAAACATCTAATGGGAATAAAAGAGAAGCGAACCAACACTATATAATGAGCCAATGAGCTACGTCAGCACTAAAAAAAAGGGGCGTGGTTACTTTGATCACATACCTGAATGTGGTTTTAATAAATATTGAGTCTCCAGTATAGCATCGTGTATGTAAATGTGGTTTTCCACTCTTCATATAATCATCAGTATTCGATGAATGATGATCCCGTTAGGAGTTGATAGTTACATTTTTTTTTTTTTTTTTTGTAGGTATCAATAACCTAATACCTTATTTAATAAAAAGACCTGAAACGAGGACAATAAACCTGGCTCTAAACCTTGGGAAAAACTGAAATTTTAGAAGCGAAGGAAGAAGGAATAAGAATAGAGGAAAGGAATCAGCTGCTGAAACAATTAATACAAAGACTTAATCTCTCTTTAGTAAGTCCTAGTTATATATGAATTATCTGCTTTAATGTCGCTAATGTTTTTTTTTTTTTACATATTTCAATTTTGCATTACTTCTTATATCGTTTATTTATTTCCTTGTTTCCTCTCCTCACTGGGCTATTTATCTTTGTGGGAGCCCTTGGGCTTATAGCATCTTGCTTTTCCAACTAGGGTTGTA
>NC_090736.1:26383607-26396107 GCF_036898095.1 Palaemon carinicauda
GGCCGAAAAAATCTAAATTATGATTATTGCATTTCTTATCCTTTTTTTACTGCTATCATAAGTGTAACAGCACTGTACCCCAATTGTAGCTCTGAATATGGCCCTTGCTGAAATTATTATTATTATTATTATTATCATTATTATTATTATTATTATTATTATTATTATTATTATTATTATTATTATTATTATAATTATTATTATTATTATTATTATTATTATAAAAGGATGGATAAAAAGGAAGGTTCAAGTCATATATAGTGCAAATGTAAGGTGTTCACATTACGAATGAAATATATTATTTACTCACAGTAATGGCATTATACTTTAGAAGTTCTTTTTTGTCTCCCATATTTTGATGAAATTATGATGCATAAGATTATTGCTTTTGATGATGACCAAATCAATGAAGGATAATGATTAACTAACTAACTTACCTTCTCTACCATAAAGCTCAAAATAACACAGTATTCTATAAGTTTATTCCAGCTGTGGCCAAGTTGTGGAATGACCTTCCCAATCAGTTAGTTGAATCTTTGGTACTTCATAAATTCAAACTTGCAGCAAATGTTTATATGTTGAACAGGCGGAATTAAGTGTCATTTCATCGTTTATATATGAAAGATCTGAAATAATGTTGTTACTGTTCTTAAAAATGTTTTATTTTAAACTGTTCATAACTTCTCTTAGTTTGTTTATATCCTTATTTCCTTTCCTCTCTGGGCTATTTTTCTTTGTTGCATAACTTGCCCATATAATATCCTGCTTTTCCAATTAGGGTTGTAGTTTGACTAGTTATAATAATAATAATAATTATAATAATAATAACAATAATAATGATAATAACTAATCAAAGTCTTCAGTTCATTAAAGTTCCATGTTGAAATTCCAATGTTTAGTGATGAATTTTGCATTTTCATATTCATCATATGATGTAATGAGGTGTAGCGCACGTGTTTCACACACGCTTGGACACTGTAACGATATTTCCATTTTTTGCATATCTCACTTTGCCCCCCACTGATAACAGAGCCTGTTTAAGATTGCATTTTTCATGCATTGGCTGGTTTAACGTTTTGTGACGTTCTTGCTCGCAAGTACTTGTATATAAGGTCGTGGTCTGTTTAATAAAGTTTAGTTGCATTTCTCTCGCCTCTTTGTTATCACCTAACAGCCCACTCGCAGAATTGGTGACCGCCAGAGAAACAGCTACCTCTCCCCTTCCCCTCATTGCTGTGCCCTACTGTTTGATGATGCCGCCATCTGACCTTAACTTCTCTCCACGCCACATCCATGAAACTACCGCCCTTCGCCAGTACAGAGGCATTAGGTTGGTTTCAACGTGCCGAGGCTCAGTTTTGGATCACGGGCGTGACTTACTCGAGCACTAAAGCAGACTATGTCCTTGCGGCGATCCCTGGGAACACGTTCCCGGAAATCTCAAAACATACCCTCTGGAGCAGTACTCCCCATCACCAGCAGCCCGTAAAGCCAAGCTTTTTCAGCTCTCTCAACAACAGCTGAGGAACCAAAAGACTTCCCTCGCCCTCAAAAATTAGTATCGCTCACCTGCAACCTGCTGCAAAGAGCTCTTCATGGGAGGTGAACTTACTTCGTGCCTTTTTTAGTGTGACGCCTACCAGAACCTGTACGCATTGCCATCCCTGATGTTGATATTTGGCCCATGAAGGACCTGATGACCAAAGTTGACACTCTTATGCATGGCCACTTCACCACCTTCAAGACCTCCGTCGACAACTATTCAACATTGACCAAAGGTGACATGAATGTCGTAGGACACAGACGCCCACCCTGTGACGTGCCAGAGTGGCGACAAAGCACACCCACCACCCAGATATGCCACCCCTCGCTTATACCCCAATCAACGACCTCTCCAGCCACTTACTGATGCCCATTGGCCGCAGTTATGCTACTGCCACTTCAAATTGGTGGCTGCTGCGAAGAAATGTGCGAACGATTGTCAGTGGCCAAAAAACTTGTAAGTAGTCCATCACTTGTGGCGGTGGCCTCCCCTATCACTCTCTTTCCTTTTTACATGATGCAGGTACGGGCGTGTGATTTTTGGTAGACACTGGTGCTTGCTGTTCTCTTCTCCCAAGCCCACTCTTCAGGACATGACCCAGTCTGTCTAAGCCTACCAATGTCACCTGGTAGCTTCCAACGGATATGCCATCCTCACCCACAGGTACGAGACCCTCACAGGACTGTTTGGGAATGCCTAATATCATTGGAAGCTGCTCGTTGCTGACGTCACACAATGCCAATCCTCGATGCTGATTTCTTCCATTTCCACCTGGTTGATGTTGCTCATCGACAATTAATCAACGCAGATTGATGCTCATCAAAACCTCTTCAATCCACCCCCTCCGACCTCGATCTCCATATCAACACACCTACGGATGTCTACGCTCACCTCCTGTAGTCGTACCCGGAAGTCTTCTGTCCAGAACTTGGCCAAATGCCCAGGGTTCGTGCCATACACAATATTTATCACCATATCAAGAGGACGGGGCCCCAAATACTCACCAGATTCAGATGTTTGGTACTGAATTGTTTGGCAGTGGCTAAACAAATGTTCGCCAAAATGGAAGAAAAGGGACTTTGCCTAAAGGCCTTAATCCCATGGTCGTTGCCCTTACGCATCGTCCTAAAGAAAGATGGCTCCCTGTGCACTTGTAGGGATTACCGGTGCCTGAACATGCAGACAAAACCTGATCACTACCTCCTCCCAAACATCTTCAACGTGACCTCCTACTTGTAAAAATCGATTTTCCCCACACCCGACCTCTTCAAGGCATATTATCAAGCACCCATGAACCCAGAGGACAACCCCAAGACTCCAATCACCTTCAATTACTCCTGTTTTGGCCTTTGAAATGCAGGGGCTACTTTTCAATGCCTCATGGATGGCATTTTAGGGGACCTCCCCTTCTATGTATGTTATGTGGACGACATTCTTGTGTTCTCTACCTTCAAAGAGGAACACCTCTATCACCTACGCGTTATGCTCGACTGCCTACAACAGGATGGTGCTGTAGTCCAGGAAAACAAGTGTACCTTTGGCGCCAACGAAGGATCATTCATAGGGCACCGCATCATTCCTGAAGGAGTTAACCTCTTCCCAAAGAAGGTAGCATCCGTTCAGAAATTCCCCTCACCTTCGACCGTCTGAGCACTGCAAGAATTCTTTTGTATGATCAACTATTATCACTAGTTCCCGCCAACCATTGCCGCCACTCTTGCGCCCCTTCTATGCCTACCTCAAGGGTGAGTCAAAAGACCTGAATAGGGGTTCCCTTCAAGAAGCGACCTTCTGCAGTGCAAAGTATCCCCCTGCTGCTGCTCTTAGTTTTCCCAAGCCACATGCTCCTCTTCTTCTCTCCATCGATGTCAGTGACGCCGCTATTGCCGCTGTACTCAAACAGGTAGTCAACGGATTGCCCCATCCATTGGCGTTCTTCAGTAGGAAACTACCCAAAGCAGAATTTGGCTACTCTACCTTTGACTGAGCATTTCTGGCGGTGAATGAAGCTGTCCATCACTTTTGCCATTTCTAAGAAAGTACGCCCTTCGTCATTCGCACGGCCCACATGCCTCTGGTGTGCACCTTCAATCAACAGTCTGATGCCTGGTCTGCCCATCAACGCCAACATCTCTTTGCTGTGTCTGAATACAATGGCACCCTTCAAAACATCCCTGGAAAAAAGAATTTCGTTGCCAATGCTCTGTCAAGAAACACACTGGCCACCATTTCCTTGGATTGGATTACAACGGCTTAGCAGAAGCCCAACGAAATGGTCCAGAGTACCAAGCATGTAGGACATTCTGCACATCCTCCATTGAGAAGACGTCGCCCCAATGACTCCAACGGCCCCCTCCTCTGTGACGTCAGTACAGGTAGACCACGGTCATGGATACCTGCCCCCATGTGCCGTTAGGTGTTTGATTTCATTCATGGCCGGTCACATTCATCGCGCCGATCTACTGCACAGCTACGATGTTTGTTTGATAAAGTTTAGTTGCATTCCTCTCGCCTCTCTGTTATCACCTAAGAGCCCGCTTGCACAGAGGAATAGATAAAAGGAGTGATGAATCAATCAGTATTAATCTCTACTCTTTCTTGATCCGAAATTATAGCCGAGGGATTTTCAAGTTATTTTAGTATTGTAATATAAGCAAAGGAAGTTACCTGAAAAAAAGTCATATTTGAAAATTGTTCAAGTAATTTAAAGTTTTATTTCATACATATATCCTTAGCTATAAACATATCCATAACTGATTAATTTTCAGCTTCATTGACCATGGCAGTTGCGATTCCATTACGATACCAAACTAATCAAGACATCAAAAATAACTATCAAAGCAACCAAAAGCTAATGCCAAGAGCACTCGGAACTGGAAAAAATAGATACACAAAAACAAAAATAAAGCTAAAACTAGATCTAATTCCTCCTGACGAAAGATAGAGATGGGAAGTTTTCTTCAGAAGAAATCCAATTAAGATCGCAATCAAAAAATCAATTTGCCAAGTCTCTGAGGCACAGCCGCCCAATTCAATCTCCACAAGTAAACAGTAGTCCCAATTGATTTCCAGATCCACCCCTAGAAGCAAAAGAATCACGTATTATTACAATATAGTAGTAGTAGTAGTAGTAGTAGGAGTAGCAGTAATAGTAGTAGTAGTAGTAGTAGTAATCAATATCAGCGGTAGTTTATTAATAGTTTTGAAGATTATTTTCACCGGTAATATTGAAAAAATTGCTGGATTTTCAAACTCTCAATCAGCAGTAGTAGTAGTATTATTAGTGGTAGTAGTATATATCAGCGGTAGTTTACTAATAGTTTTGAAGATTATTTTCACTTTTGATATTACAAAAAAAGCTGGATTTTAAAACTCAAGTAGTAGTAGTAGTAGTAGTAGTAGTGATAGTAATAGTAATAATAATTGTAATAGTAGTAGTAGTAGTAGAAGTAGTAGTAGTATAAACTTAGGAAAAATATTTTTTACCGTTTGGCCATCAATTTTTTAAATAGTAAGTCGAAAAGGTAATTGTCAGATCCTGTCTCACGAATGATAAAGGTACTTGCACCATCATGTTTCATGATAAAGGTACTTGTACCATTATGTTTCATGATAAAGGTAATTGTACCATCATGTTTCAAGATAAAGGTAATTGTACCATCATGTGTCATGATAAAGGTAATTGTACTATCATGTGCCATGATAAAGGTAATTGCAACATCATGTCTCATGATAAAGGTAATTGTATGATTACGTCTCCCTATAAAGGTAATTGTACCATCATGTCTCATGATAAAGGTAATTGTACCTTTGTTTCATGATAAAGGTAATTGTACCATCATGTCTCATGATAAAGTTACTTGTACCATCATGTTTCATGATAAAGGTAATTGTACCATCATGTCTCATGATAAAAGTAATTGTACCATCATGTCTCATGATAAAGGTAATTGTACCATCATGTGCCATGATAAAGGTAATTGTACCATCATGTGTCATGATAAAGGTAATTGTACGATTACGTCTCCCTATAAAGGTAATTGTACCATCATGTCTCATGATAAAGGTAATTTTACCTTTGTCTCATGATAAAGGTAATTGTACCATCATGTCTCATGATAAAGGTAATTGTACCATCATGTCTCATGATAAAGTTACTTGTACCATCATGTTTCATGATAAAGGCAATTGTATGTCTCATGATAAAGGTAATTGAACCATCATGTCTCACGATAAAGGTAATTGTACCATCACGTCTCATGATAAAGGTAATTTTACCATCATGTCTCACGATAAAGGTAATTGTACCATCATGTCTCATGATAAAGGTAATTGTACCATCATGTCTCATGATAAAGGTAATTGATAAAGGTAATTGTACTATCATGTGTCATGATAAAGGTAATTGTACTACCATGTTTCATGATAAAGTTACTTGTATCATCATGTTTCATGATAAAGTTACTTGTACCATCATGTTTCATGATAAAGTAAATTGTACCATTATGCTTCATGATAAAGGAAATTTTACCATCATGTTTCATGATAAAGGTAATTGTACCATCATGTCACATGATAAAGGTAATTGTACCATCAGGTTTCATGACAAAGGTAATTGTACCATCATGTCTCATGATAAAGGTAATTGTACCATTATGTCTCATGATAAAGGTAATAGTATTATCATCTCCCATGACCTAGGGTTGATCAGGACATCTGGCATTGAACCTCAATGGACACCCGACCCCAACACATTTTAATCTAACTATTCTTTTTTTGTTTTTAAAAAAGAGATATTTCAGAAGAACCTAATCACGAAATACTAATATTAATAGCTTTCGTTTGTTGGCTAGAAACTTTTCCTTAATTAGAATTCCTCTTTGTATTTCACCGACTTTTATAGTTTACATATGGCTGCTCTATTCAAATGTCACTGATCTTAAAATATTTTATATTTTTCATTCATTTCTTTTATATATAGTGTATTCTCTTATTTCAATTCCTCATTGGGATGCTTTCCCTGCTGGAGCTCTTGTGCTTGTAGCATTCTGCTTATCCAAACAGAGTTGTAGCTGTCTAATAATAATAATAATAATAATAATAATAATAATAATAATAATAATAATAATAATAATAATAATAATAATAATAATAATATGTTCAGTCAATACAAGCTTAGAGATTTCTAATGAAAATTGGGTATATCAGTACAGTAAGTATATCGACATATCAGTAAAATTCCTATAAGTACTGTTAGGTGCCAGAAGTGGCTTCAGTGTAAGAATTCAAGCGGTGTATAAGAAACATCTTAATTGTTTAAAAAGAGGCTGTAGTGTTTAAAACCGCTATCTCTCAGAATAAAAGTACTTATGAAATTCACTTGAATTTCGGTAAAATATTTGTGATAAAACAAGAACCCCAGTAAAAATTACCAGTCAGTGGCTCTTATGAAACTTAGGGTGTGGTAGCCTATTGGAAGCCTCCCTGAATGGACTGGAGTTCAAGACCCTCTCGATAGTTTCTAGTAGTGTCTGTAACCTCACCATCCTTGTGAGGTAAGTATGGGTGGGTTGGGGGGGGGCACCTATAGGTCTACCTGCTGAGTTATCACCAGTCATTAACTGGCCATCCTTCATCCTAGCTTAATGGAGTGATGGTTTTGACTGACTGTCTAAGAGCCCCCGTCCGGAAATAAAGTCCGGGCAATCTGTGTGTGTGCTGAGGTTGATGGAGTGGGGTATTGGGCACTGATCATATGTACATATGGTCAGTCTCTAGGGCATTGTCCTGCCCCTAACCTCTGACATTCATGAACGACCATTAAACCTTTAAACACATTTAAGGAATAGTTTGGCAACACCATACTAGTGAGTAAAATTGCTGGAAGGACACGACTGGTGAAGTTCAAATTTGGTACAACCCGTTTTTTGTTAACAGGTTAACAAAAGGTTAGTTTCATAATCGGTCTGTTACTTATTTACTCAATATCATTATTAATATAGACCTGTTTTTTGTTTTGTTATTTCGCCTTTGTCATTTATTCCCCATTTCCCCGTTCCTTCACCGCTGTCAGCTCCTCTATTATTGGAGCCCTTGAGCACAATTGTTGTATTCAGCTTTTAACTTGGGGATTGCACCTTTGCTGCTCATAATAATAAACGTAATGGTGATAATAGTGAATCATAAATAACTGTAGATGAAGGAATCGATATTTCATCCCGAACATATCTTTCTCACTAGGTATCCAGGCTGCATACTCTTGTGACATTTACATCTGGCCCAGTTTCAAGTGCGTTGACAGCTGGAAAATTAATTTTTATGAATGATTTGTTCGCGGAATAATTTAGATTTCTCCTAGTTTATTTTTCATCAATAACAATTTTTTTTTTATATTTTTGCGACAGTATATTTTAGGGTAACTAAAGCAATTAGAGTATGCCATATGTACTGTAATATCATGTTCATTTGAGTTGACATATCTATTTTACAAGATAGGTCTGTGTGAAGAAAATAAGATTTATAGCCAGGGATGTAAATTTTTTAGAACTGATCTTAATGGGGTGTATATTGTTAAGTGAGTTACATAGGAACTATATACGTATATACGCATAGTATATATAAACACAAATGTATACAGTATATATGTTACGCAAAATGTGGATAATTGCCAAATGTGTACATTTTGCAATTAATTTTGCCTATTGTGTACAATCTGCAGCGCTTGGTGCCGATTGTGCACAATAGGCAAAATTGATTGCAAAATGTACACATTTGGCAGTTATTCTACGTTTTGCAAGGACATTTTGCCAGATGTTAACATGATTTTGCAACAGTATTTTGCCAAATGTTAACAGATTTTTTGGTTCCAGTGGCATGTCGGACTTTAAAAAGCAGTTTGAGGAGGATATTCGAAATTCCCAGACAAAGACTAATTTGAAACACTTCTTGTTTACGAACTGAAATCATGCAGTTGCGCAAGGAGGAGGACAGTTAAACCCTCATCTTCCCTGCTACTACAGAGGTCTGTCCTACCAACTCACAAGTGGCATGTCGGACTTTAAAGAGCAGTTTGAGCAGAAGTTGGACAACTTATTGCAGTCTAAGAATGACAATGGGGTCATTCCTCGGAAAGAGAAACGTGCACAGTGGATAGCTCAGCTGCTTAAAATTGAAAAGGAAGGGCCTAAAACCAACGATGAGTATAATATGAAAAAAAGATTCGAAAATCTCTGAGTTGCTGACGATGACCGACTTATTCGGAAGCGTAAAGGATTGGAAACTGAATTTAAGTTTATAGTGTGCTTTGAGGAAGTTCATCAGGCCATTTCGGTCGCGCATTCAGCTGTGGGTTATGGCGGTGAAAATAAAACTTTCAAAGAAGGACAAAAGAAGTGGGCTAATATGATTATGCAGTGCTGCCATTTGTTCATAAGTTTTTGCATTGAGTGTCAAGAGAAGAAAAAAACGCAGAGTACATAAAAGTCTGGTGGTGAAGCCTGTTAGAAGCGAGACTTTTTTTCTCGATGCTGAAATGGCTTGGTGAACCGCTGTAACTAGGTACAGAGGAGGCCAAGGGTATGTGAAGTGTGCCTGTAAAACAAATTGCAAAACTTTCAGATGCTCCTGCACAAATAAGCTGTTAAAATGTAACTCTCGTTGCCACCCTGGTCGTTCTTGTGGCAATATTTAAGTGTTAAAGTAGTATCAATCCCTTTTAGTTTGAACAATAAATACTAATAAATAGTGATTTTAGTTTAAACAATAAATACTAATTATCTTTGATTTTCGTTTCATTCTGCCTATTGTGTATAATTGGCAAAATGCCGTTGCTTTTTTTTTTCTAAATGTGGATAATTATCTACATTTGGCAAGCGCAGTTTCGAAATGTGTACATTTTGCAACTTTCTCGCAAAATGTACACATTTGGCAATTATCCACATTTTGCGTAATATATACATCCAGTAGTGATGGAGAAGGAAATTCATCTTTAGTCTTTTCATAATAAGATAGTCGTGTCACAAGATATCCACTTCAGTGTTTAGTGATATAATCTTTTACCCTGATAGGAAAGTTTTATCTCAGAGAGTTTATAAAAGTAACCATTAAAAAAAGAAACGCTAAGAGTTTTTGAGTGGAATCCCGAACAGCAAATAAACACCAACGATAAACATTCCCAGTGATAAACATTCCCAGAGATAAACATTCCTCGCCCGTTCTCTTTTTATCTGGGGAGTTTCAAAGGCAGTTCAGTAGACTTTTAATGACCCGCGTTTAATTTCTCCGATGCAAAGGGCCATTTTCCCCCCGTCTAATTGCTAATTAACGAGCGAAAACCTTTGGCAAAATATATCGGGGGCACATCCTGAGCTCCGTGCCTTTACGATAGCTTAGGTTTCTTTGAATGCCATATGTATATTAATTAAGATTATGAGCTAGAAGAAAGTCTTTATATTCCTATCCAACTGTACACGACGATTTTGCACGAATAAGTAACACCTCCAACGCCGTGTGACGCAAAGGACTTTGTCCTTCAACTGTAACTTCCTTTCGCTCTCTTAGGCAGGTCATCAAAACTAATCCCTAACTCCTTCTGCCAGTTTTTAAATTGGGTAATGTTTTATTTTTGTTTCTTGGTTCGACTTTTTTCTTTTCTATGACTTTTTCTTTACACACACAAACACACACACACACACACACATGCCTTCCCCTATGTAATAAAGAGCAAGTGTCTGGCTACATCCTATCACGCTGAGCAACATTACCAAATGTATGACTACTCGGCCTCTCCCCATCCCTCAGATAGGGTTTAGAGGGAGTAGTCATACTCTGGTGAAAGGGGGTTACCCCGAGGGGTACACTCTAAAACCACAATTTCCAACGAATTGCCGAACCAGTGGCTTATAGTTCATCATATCTTATCACACCACCACAATAGCCAGGCAAGAGCAGTTTGCTCAGCTTCTACGAGATCGTCATCAAAACATCTATGACCTCTAAGGCAATGTTAAAGTATGTGATTCATAAATTGGATGGGCTCTCCCTAGGTGTAATGAGCACTCCCAGAAAGTCCCCACCTGTGCAAATTATCCCTAGTTCTTCCAACCTTTGCTCTAGCACGATTAAGTGCAACCCAGTCTTTTTGGAGGAATGAAGTTCCATTGGGTAGATTTTAACTTGGTTGAGGGGTGGATTAACTGTGATGTTCATCAGTCTCAGTCCATCGTCTCAAGCTGTAGGTCGCTAAATATTCATTACTAAAGTAGTCGACAGTCACAAAGCTCTTATGTGACTTCAATTTTAGTTGCGCTCCTTGGTGGTAGTGGAGAAGGTGCCTTACTGATTGCTTCACGTCTTAAGAATGGTAGACAGTTCCCTGCAACCTTGTAGAGAGCTAAAAAAAGGTGTTGGCTTTAAGTTGCCTGTGATGTTGCAACAGGCTTTGTTGAGTTCAAAGTCGACCTTCCGAGCATGGCAAGACCTGGACTATATAGGAGAACAGTATTCAGCTGTTGAATAGCACAGCCTCAAGGAATCAGTGTTAGCTCACCACTGTGAGTTTGCCAGCTTAGTCAACAAACTGTTATGGCTCGACAGCTTTTTGTTTATCTTCTCCACGTGCTGTTTGAAAAAAAGCCTCCTGTCTAAGATTACACCAGTTGTTTAACTAAAAATTTTCACTTCCCCATTTTATGTTCAGGGTTTTGTTTGCTAAGCTGTTGCTTAGGCAAAAAAGCACAGACTTCACTTCTTTCCTGGGTTAGCATTAAGGAACCATTTTTTATAGTACTCTGTTAGGTCCCCAAGCCCTTTGAGTCATTCTTCTATAGCTTCAAAGTTCTTGGATTGCATAGCCAAAATGAAGTGCCGTATGTTGTTGAATCCAGGCTGGTCATTTGTATATATGTTGAATAGGATAAGAGCTAGAACAGAGCCCTGAGGGATTCCAGAGCCTCCAATGGCTACGTGATCATCTATTTCAACGAACTAGCACATGTTAATCTGATGGGATTCCATAATTTTCATGATGTAGTTAGGATAGGGGAGGAGTGGGAATGGTTGAATCTGTGTGTGCCGTAGTATGCATGTCTAAGTATCTAGCTGTCATTTTTGACTGGTCGCATACACTAGTGTGTGTATATATATAATATATATATATATATATATATATATATATATATATATATATATATATATATATATATATATATATGTATATATATATATGTATATATATATATATATATATGTATATATATATATATATATATATATATATATATATATATATATATATATATATATATATATATAAATATGTGTGGGTGTGTGAAAAGCATGTAATTTTAGTCATGCTTTTTGCAGGCTATATAAAAATGTTAGCATATCAATGATATAAACTGATTTATCACACAAACTTTTGCTCTCGTAAAAGTTAAGTATAGTATGGAATAAACATTAAAAAGAGTTCTATGTGTTCTGAGTCCATACGTTCGAAATGCTTCATGACGCTGGTTTCAGTATTGTCATTGTCAGCTCTGTCTGTGTGTGTATGTGTGTTGCTAACTACCTCTCCATTTCCTCCGTTCCCATGGGCCACCTCTTCACTAGCTCCTTCAAGATTACCTTAACGTTTTTCCTTAGCAATTTTTTTTTTCTAAGAACATATCCTTAGAGCCAGCCAAAAGAGTCTAAACTTTGATGGCCATTGATGGGTGATTTAGGTTGGAGGTAATTAACCAGAAAAGAGGGAATGTGATTTAATATTTTCGACAGACATTTATTTTATGATATTAGTAGTATTGATTCAGCTATCATAAGCCTAATGCTTGCTGTCATATCACATGAATATTGTTACCTAAACTTCAGTATCTGTTGATACTGATATCAATATGTAGTAACGCAATTTGAATTTTTCTGCTAAAGGCCTTTAGCAATATTTGAATAGATAGATCTTAGG
>NC_090736.1:26401107-26403607 GCF_036898095.1 Palaemon carinicauda
TGCAGAATATATACGTATATACCTACTTTTTCTATATGAATTTATATATATACATATATATATATATACATAAATATATACACATACATATACATATATATATATATATATATAGATAAACACATACATTTACTATATATACAGACTCACATATGTATATATATACACATATACAGTATGTATGTATATATATATATATATATATCTATATATATAAACACAAACACACACACACACACACACATATATATATATATATATACTGTATATATATATATATATATATACTAGCTAAGCTAAAAACCTAGTTGAAAACAGGATTCTAGAAGCCCCATTAGGACTCTAACAGTGATTATATATAATATATATATATATATATATATATATTTATATATATATATATATATATACAAATACATATATATATATATATATATACATATATATATATAAACACACACACATATATATATATACATATATGTATATATATATATATATATATAAATACACACATACATATATATATATATATATATATTTATATATATATATATATATATACATATATATATATATATATATGTATATATATATATATATATATATAAATTCCAATTTTTACTTCAACAAAGGGGCAGTAACTCTCTTGATAAAGGAAGATCTAAGATAAGAAAATGGCGGCCAGTGTTAGCAAGGGCAGAGAATGACGCAAGACGAAAGTAATCTTTTCGGTGCAGTGTAGCAATCAAGGGCCCATTTGGGGGAGACAGTTCTCGGACGGCTGAGCTTCTGAACACTTTGGAAATACCTCAGTAAGAATTCCAACAGGTGTGTTCCAACGTCCATGTATATGATGGGCGCCCAAAGGGTCTACCATTCTACCCCTCCTCCATTCCCCTCACTCCTACATTGCAGTTCGAATGGTGACTCTCTCTCTCTCTCTCTCTCTCTCTCTCTCTCTCTCTTTAAAGATATGCCATACGAACGTGAGAAGTAATGTCATCACATACATATGGAAGGCTCCAGTCAACTTTCCACGGCACGATGCAGTTCGAATAGTGACTCTTTCTCTCTCTCTCTCTCTCTCTCTCTCTCTCTCTCTCTCTCTTTACCCCCAAGCCCCCGCAATTCCGGGCACCAAGATTTATGAGCAGGGGCCTTTGAGCTAAATGGATCGTGCAAGTGCTAATCGCTGTGAACGGAGAAACAAAACACAGGGGGAATGCGTCCTAACCCTTTGAAGATCTGAATTTCGCGACCATTTACAACAATCGTCTTCAGGTAACTCCTTCATAAAAAAATCCTTTATTTTTCCTATTTTAAGGCAAATTTATAATCCGGGGTTCTATGGGTACCCATAATTATCAATTAATGACGACGGTATTCGTAGACGTTTCGGTGATTCGGGAAATTTACGATTTTATTTAAAATATTGATTCATAGATTCACCGATTGACCCTTGGGTCGAGTTTCAGAAAAGGTTTTGAAATCTGTTAGTATGATGACGGTCATTCTTAAACGGGGTTAGATGGTCGAACGGTTCGTCGAATCCGGTTGTCGAACCTGCTCGTCTTAAAGAGGTGGAGTCAGTCACAAATGCATAAGGTTTGTAGACAATGAAGCTCTGCTCACAAAAGTCAGGCGAGAACAGACTTTCCTCGAACCGTTCGACCACAACCAAATATCCCGTTCACACGTTCGAACATAGCTTCAAACAGTGATAATGCTGAGAGATCACAAGGAAAAGAGCGTTTTTTTTTACCATAGTTTTGCCATCCTTAATTAACTCTATCTTGTTTCTCGTCGTCTCGTTATTTTGAAATATTTTATCATATTTTAAATTTTTATAGTTTGTATATGAAAGATTTATTAAAATGTTATTACTGTTCTTAAACTTCTCTTGTAGGTTTTCCTTATTTCCTTTCCACACTGGACTATTTTTCCCTGTTGGAGCCCTTGGGTTTATAGCATCCTGCTTTTCCAACTAGGGTTATAGCTTAGCAAATAATAATAATAATAATAATAATAATAATAATAATAATAATAATAATAATAATAATAATAATAATAATAATAATAATAATAATAATAATAACCTCCAGCGTTCAAAAGTGTTGTTCAACTACAGATACATCTGCCAGGTCAACCTGAACAAGTATACCAAATGTTCCATTGTGCCCAAATATGTGTTTTCCATGCAAACGTTTAAGTAAACAAATAAATTGTTCAGGTAAATAGTCACGGATATACCTGCCTGTTTGCATCCTGCCTCAGACTGTTAGGGAAAAGATTTAAATGGTTGTCATCGGATATGAAGTTTCTCTTGTAACACAGTATTGTTTTTTACTTTACTAAATGTTTTTTTTTTTCACAACATTGTACGTTAAATTAAAAACAAGTTAATAAGATTCTTTGAACAGATAAAGGAAAAGGACAAGGCCAGTAAATTAAAAAGAGACTGCATGCAATGCAATATATGCTCTTATTGTATGTATGT
>NC_090736.1:26408607-26423607 GCF_036898095.1 Palaemon carinicauda
GAAAAACTTTTATTAAAAAGTCTTTGTTAACTGAATGCACTATTGATTTTCAAACAGTCCCAGGTATTCATACATCAATTTCCTTTTTAATCTTTCTTAAATGTTTAATAAACCCTTTTTTTCATCTTTAAAATTCTTCATATGAGTTCAGTTTACACACGATGAGACAAAACATACCCAGTTGTTCAACTGTGTGTGAGGGTCATTCGCATGGGAAATGCGATAATAGATAAAGTAAAAAATTTAAAACCCCGAGTCAAATAATTTTTCGGAGAACATTAAATGTCTATGCATTGCATACATACTCGTGAGGCACTTAATTTCTTTATTGATATAGAAGTAACAAGAAAGTGTAACGCAAAAGCAAAATATAAAAGCGAAAAAGGATGTTGATTCATAGACGCATATTATTTTTTACTGGTTTCTGTTGCTTCCTTAAATGAAGCTCTCCTTGTTTTCACTGTCTCACCCAGACGCCCTTAGGCACTGCTATAAGTGTCGGAGGACGTCTGGGTGAGAGAGAGAAAAACAAGGCCCTAAGGGCGTCTGCGGGAGAGAGCTGAACATAAGGCCCACTTGATTGAGGAGGGTGAATAATAGATTAACTTGAACACTTCCTGAGAAGAAAGTTTCGAGCTATTAAATTACTTGATGGGCTCTTTTACTTGTATATCATAATTTTTCAATGAGCTTTCAAAATATAATTTCAAAAGCCAAACACTTTCAGGGCGTGGAAACAAAAAATTAGTATACAGTATTTTGAAACCCGATTCCCGTCTGGCTGAAATGCCATGTTAGTGAATTACTTGTTCAGTGATATGGCTCTCTCTCTCTCTCTCTCTCTCTCTCTCTCTCTCTCTCTCTCTCTCTCTCTCTCTCTCTCTCTCTCTCTCTCTCTCTAAAAAGTAGACTACATCAGCCTCTCTCTCTCTCTCTAAAAAGTAGACATCAGCCTCTCTCTCTCTCTCTCTCTCTAAAAAGTAGACATCAGCCTCTCTCTCTCTCTCTCTCTCTCTCTCTCTCTCTCTCTCTCTCTCTCTCTCTCTCTCTCTCTCTCTCTCGTGTAACTGTATGCTGGTAAGTCCCCTTGTGTGATCCGATAAATCAGCTGATTTAACACAGATAACAAAAGGCTATCGAGTGCAATATAGCTACAAGTTTTTGTGAATAGTCAGTGACTATTTTGAGGTAAAAAAAGTGGGATAAAACGTCAGCATAGGATAGTTATCTTGTGAATTACTAAAAATCTGATCAAGATGGCAGGCTATAACACAGGCAAGGCATGAAGGGATATTGCTGTAATCAGCATGAGTAAATTCCATGAGTTGGCACAACAAGAACTAGACCTCCTGATAACAGAGGTTGCTAATAGCTCCAACCAGTGTGACGGAAAAATATTATCAAACATATTGAAACTATAGGATCCAACAAACTTGAGCAAGTCTGCTGAAAACATCATCAAAATAATATAAGAAATTCCAAAGAAGATCCAGGTGATAAAAAGACTTATAAAGAAAGTTTACATCAATCCGCACATTCCATCAAAGAACAATAAGAAGTCCAATATGGTGAATATGCTGATTGATGCATTAGGAAAAAGAATGCCAAAATGGTGCAATACATGTAAGATATGGTACAGCATTGTTAATCCGCAACAACTGATTAGGATATGCGATGCATGTCATGTAACAACACACCTTACATGCGCTGAAGTACAACAAAAAATAAATAAAGACACAAAGGTATTCTGCTCAACATGCTTAGTCTGGATAGAAAATATAATTAAGTCGAGTCTGAATCTGCAAAAAGAAGAAGAAGAAGAAGAAGAAGAAGAAGAAGAAGAAGAGAAAAATGAACAGGATATGTGTAAGGATGCAGAGAAAATCATTGATAAATCATATGATGCCATTCAGCAACATGCTTACGAAGAAATAGATTGTCAGATAGAAACAAATAATAGACCCAAGAGAGACTACCCAGACGTGCATACTTTTAGGGAGGATCAAGAAGAAGAAAAAAAAAGAAAAGAAAGATATGGTCTGCAATTTACTGAAAAGAGGGAATTGCAGATTTGGCGAAAAATGCCACTACAAGCATCCAAAGATATGCCATAATTATGAAATATATGGTAAATGTGCATATTTTGGATATGGAGACGAATGCAGAGATCTCCATCCAAAAATATGTAAAAATCTGAAGGAAGGAAAAGGATGCAAATACAACAAAAAATTTCGAAATATGTATCCTGCAACCATAATTTAAAGTCAGAAAATTCAAAGCAAACAGACAAGAAAAATGAAAGCAAGAGTCAAACAAAAAAAGAAATATAAAAACAGGCCGAGTATATACCGTGCTATGCACATAAGGTCCAAAGATACGATGCCTTTCAACCCAAATATGCACAATTAGAGCCCAACTACAAAGAAGGCATCTATAATGCCAGGGGTTCGTTTAGATATGGAGATAAATGCAGGTATACACACGAAAATGAATATGAAGGCGAAAGATTAAATGTAATAGAAAAATTGGATTTTTTAATGGCAGAATTCCTGGAAATGAGGAAAAGAACATCCTATCAGAACAGGAAGGAAACATGGGAAAATCCATATTATCACCAATATTAGATAATGGTGATGAAACACAAACCATCATAGTGATGAATGCACAGGGTTTAGTCACGAGTAACTCTAAAAGAAAAATAGAGTTCTTAGAAGAACTAAACCTAATTGAAAAATATAAGTTAAACATTGTATTCCTAAGGGACTGGCAGTGATGACCAGATAAAGGGTCTCCAAACATATAGATCATACCGAACAAATAGGAATCAAAGGGAAACCACAGTATATGGAAAAGACATGAGTCAAGGAAAAGTCTGTGAAAAATACAGCAACACAGAATGTGAATTGATTGCAGTAGAATTTGAATATGAAAAATTAATGAATATTGTAGTTTACAGACCCGCAGATAATAAGGAGTTTGACATAATAATAAAAAAAAATAGATAATATATGTTGAAACCATAAAGACTGGAATATACTCCTATCCGGAGATTTTAACTTTCCTTTCGTGGATTGGAAAGAACGGATAGAAGAAAGTGGTTGTATATATACATATGAAAAAGAGAGTAATAGTAGAGCAGAAAATAAGAGGCAATTTGAAAAGCTACAAGATATGCTATTAGAACATAATATGCAGAAAATAAACCACATTCCAACAAGATAGGACAATGCCCTAGATTTAGTATTTGTGAATAAGGTGAATTATGTTAAAGAAATAATGGTGTATAACACGGGAATTTCAGACCACAGTGTTATAGAATTAATAGTCCATTCCAAGGTAAGTGAACACAGAGATAAACAAAGCACAAAATGATGGGAAGATTATGGAAAATATAATTTTTATAGTACGAATATAAAATGGTCAGAAATAAATAAAGAATTGAACAAAGACTAGAAAAATGTATTCGTAAGTGATAATATACAGGTAAATACAGATATATTGTACAAAATACTGGAGAAAATTGTTGGAAAATCTGTACAGAAATAAAAATAACCATGTGACATGCATACTGTGATGGGCTGAGAGAAGGTTGTGACTCAAAGGCAGTATGAAAGCAACTGAATTGATTTATTATAGAACACTCTCCTTTATATACAAAACCTCAAGGCAACTGGAAATTTCATGTTCGAAAAACAGACAATGTTACAGAGGAGAAACACAGACATGTTTATTCTGGTTCTTTTTAGTGTGAGAGAAGAGCGAATATACAAGCATATTATATACAAAATGAATTATGTACGATCGTGTGACACACGGTTGGTACATGGCTCCCCCCCCCCCCTAAAAATGACATACTGTACATGTTAAATAGGGCGCCCTGATCTAGAGAGGGGAACTTTAGGCAGGTCCTCTGGCAGAAGATAAGCAGGTTTTAGACAATCAATGGAGACCCAGTCTTCTTTGCCACGAATGTTTAGTAGGAATGCTTTCGGACTGCGTCGGATCACAAGGAAAGGGCCGGTGTAAGGGGGCGTTAGTGGTGGCTTGCTAGTATCGTTGCGTAGGAAGACATGCGTTGCAGAGTGCAAGTCTGTTGGTATGTATTACTTCGCTGGGGGCTTGTAAGTCTGGCGGCATGGAGTAAATTTTCCCATGACTTGACGTATGCGCTGGAGATCGTCGGAGGAGGTTGTAGAAGGAAAAAATTCGGCAGGGACGACCAACGGGTCGCCATACACCATTTTAGCTGCCGAGACATCGAGGGTGTCTTTAGGAGTGGTCCTTAGTCCCAGGAGGACCCAGGGAACCTGAGTAAACCAGTTGCAATCCCTGCAACGGGACATCAAAGCTGCTTTGAGGGTGCAATGAAAACGTTCAACCATTCCATTGGCAGCGTGGTTGTAGGCCGTTGTCTGATGTAGGGTGATGCCCAGGAGATTCGCTAATGATGTCCACAATTGAGAGGTGAAAGTGGTTCCCCTGTCAGAAGTAATATGCTCAGGGATACCAAATCTTGCAATCCATCCGGAGAGTAAGGCAGATGTACATGAGGCGGACGTTGCATTTTCCATGGGAATGGCCTTAGGCCAACGAGTAAAGCGGTCGATGACGGTAAACATGTAACGATGTCCTTGTGATGTGGGTAGGGGGCCTACAACGTCGACGTGAATGTGTGCGAAATGACGCTGAGGATGAGGAAAGGTGCCCACTCCTGAATCCGTGTGTCGATGTACTTTGGTAGTTTGGCAATAAGTACAGGCGCGGACCCAATCCTTAGCATCCTTAGAAATGCTGTGCCAAATGAACTTTGCCTTCAGCAGCTGTGCAGTAGAACGCCACGAGAGATTTGAAAGGCCGTGAATGAAATTAAACACCTGCCGGCGCATGGGAGCAGGAATCCAAGGTCGTAGTCTACCAGTACTGACGTCACAGAGGAGGGTGGTGTTGGAGTCTTTGAGTGGGAAGTCTTCCCAACGGAGGGACGTGCAGGATGTCCTACATGCTTGATACTCTGGATCCTGTCGTTGGGCTTCAGCCAGGTAGTTGTAATCCAATCCCAGTTGAACGGCAGCCAACGTGTTTCTTGACAGGGCATCGGCAACGGGATTCATTTTCCCAGGGACGTATTGAAGGGTGCAATTGTATTCAGCCACGGCGGAGAGATGTCGGCGTTGCCGGGCAGACCAGGCATCAGACTGTCGAGTAAAGGCGTGCACCAGAGGCATGTGGTCTGTGCGAATGATGAAGGGCGTACCTTCTAAGAAATGGCGAAAGTGACGGACAGCCAAGTGCACTGCCCGCAATTCTCGATCGAAGGTAGAATAACCTGATTCTGCCTTGGACAGTTTTCTGCTGAAAAAGGCCAATGGGCGGGGCGAGCCATTGACCACCTGCTCGAGTACTGCACCAATAGCGACGTCGCTGGCATCGGTGGAGAGAAGGAGAGTGGCATGTGGGATAGGAAATGTGAGAGCCGCAGCAGTTGATAGGGCCTTCTTTGCCTTGCAGAAGGCTGCTTCTTGAAGGGGACCCCACTTCAGGTCCTTTGGCTTGCCCTTGAGGGAGGCGTAGAGGGGAGCAAGAGTGGCGGCAATGGCTGGCAGAAAACGGTGATAATAGTTGATCATGCCCAAGAATTCCTGCAGAGCTTTGACAGTCAATGGCGTGGGGAAGTTCTGAACGGCTGCTACCTTTTCAGGGAGGGGATGGACTCCTTCAGGAGTGATGCGGTGCTCTAAGAATGACACTTCGTTGGCGCCAAAGGTACACATGTAGTACCAGACTTTGACGGGCCGAGAGAAGGTTGTGACTCAAAGGCAGTATGAAAGCAACTGAGTTGATTTATTGTAGAAAACTCTCCTTTATATACAAAACCTCAAGGCAACAGGAAATTTCATGTTCGAGAAAACAGACAATGTTACAGAGGAGAAACGCAGACATGTTTATTCTGGTTCTTTTTAGTGTGAAGGAAGAGCGAAAATACAAGCATAATATATACAAAATGAATTATGCACGATCGTGTAACACACGGTTGGTACAATACCAAGAGACAGTAGGATCTTATTTCAGAAAATTAGAAACTGGAAGAAAAATCTCGCAAAAGAAAAAAATGTATGGAAAATGATGGAAATAAAAATTAAGATAGAAAATGCAAAACAAAAGATTATGCAATCTAAGGAAAATGAAAAAAGGTACTTTGAAGAAAGGAAACTTCAAAATATCAAGAGAAACCCTAATGTACTTTACTCCTATGCAAAAAAGATGAATAAAGGGAGATTAGAAATTGGCCCTCTAAGAATTGAAGGACGGTTAACGAATAAAAAAAAGGAAATATGCAACATATTAGCAGAAAAATATAAGAGTGAATTCACGCCTAGAATTGCGAATGAGAATAATGAAACAGAAATGAGAGAGGAAAATATTAAATATCTAACGGATTTAGATATTAATGAAGCAGATATTTTGCAGGCTATAAGCAAAATTAAAAATGGATCGGAGGCCGGGCCAGATGAAATTCCAGCGATTCTGTTAAAAAAAACTGCACACAATATCGCAAAGCTGCTTGCAATACTGCCAAGACAAAGTGTAGATATGAGCGAGATATATGTTAAACATAGCATATATAACCTCTCTTTTCAAAAGTGTATCAAGACTAGAGACAAGCAATTATAGACCTGTTAGTCTAACATCACATAATATGAACGTGTATGGGAGGGTAATAAAAAAGAAAATAATGAATCATTTGGTTAAAAATAATTTATCTAATATAGGTCAACACGGTTTTTTGCCCGGAAAAAGTACACAGACCCAACTGATAGCACACTATGAAAACATATACAAAAATATGATAAATGAAAAAGACACAGATGTGGTCTATTTAGATTTTCCAAAAGCCTTTGACAAGGTAGACCATAATATATTAAAGAAAAAAATGAGAAAGCATAACATTGTGGGAATGGTAGGAAAATGGATAACAGAATTTCTACAAAACAGATAGTGGTTGCAAATGACGAAAAATCAGATGAAGTTCAGGTAATATCTGGGGTGCTACAGGGTACGGTATTAGCTGCACTGCTGTTTGTTATTATGATCTCAGACATAGACTGTAATGTTAAAGACTCTGTAGTGAGAAGTTTCGCAGATAACACAAGAATAAGCAGTGAAATTACTTGCGATAAAGATAGGAACTCATTACAAAGAGATCTAAAAAAAAATATATGAATGGGCGGAGATAAATAGGATGGTATTTAACTTCGATAAATTCAAAAAATAAATTATGGAAACAGAAAAGGAATGGTATATGCATACAGGTGACTTAATAACGAGACAATCACAAACAAGGAAGCAATTAAAAACCTTGGTGTAATATTAAACAGGAATGTGTTATGCAACGACCAAATAGCAACACTGTTGGCTAAATGTTAAGCAAAATTTGGAATGCTATTCAGACACTTTAAAACAAGAAAAGCTGAACACATGATTATGTTGTACAAAACTTATGAACGTAGTACACTCGAGTACTGCAATGTGATATGGTACCCACACTACCAAAAGGATACTGCACAAATAGAGAGTGTACAAAGGTCCTTTACTGCTAGAATAGAATTTAAGGACCTTGACTACTGGGAATGACTGCAAATTATAAAATTTTATAGTCTAGAAAGGAGAAGAGAACGCTACCTGATTGTTGTTGAAGATTGCCTGGCCCCTTTGGCCAGACACATGTTCTTGCAATCTTGCAGCCCGTAGGTGTTTTGGTAGGATTTTTTGGGGATAGGTAATTAGGGTAGGGGGTATTCTGCAACTTTTATTTTAGGATATTGGGTTAGGTTTTGGGTTGAGGATGGTAACAGGCAATGTTAAAGCCTGTTTAGAGAGTGAAGAAGGTGACAGTGGGAAGGGGATGTCCTTCCCAGGAGCCCACTGGCTCCAGTCTTTAGTTAGAGAAAAAGAGTTATAGTAGTAAGTCCCGATAAGTAGGAGGGCTCGGGAAGGAGTTGAGGAGTTTTAGTTGGAGATATTGGTAAAGGTGAAGTAAACAAACTTCGCAGTGGCTTAAGATTAAGTTATTAGGCAGAGATATAGTGTGAGATTTCAGCTATGCAAGAGCGAGCTGAAAAGAAGGGAATAGTAGCTGCTTGAGTGGTAGGAAAAGGGTGGAATACAACATTCCTGTACCTGTAAAACTAGAACAAAAATAAATATAAAGATTTACTTGTAATTTTGATTATTGAGACAATATGGGAGTTAATGGTTAGGTGGGATACCTGAACTGAAAAGAGAGATTGCAAGTGGAAAAGGTGTTAAAACCAGAAAAACCATCAACAGCTCTGCCCTCCGCCCCCCATCCCCCCCCCCCCTCGTTGAGAGGAAGGACAGGAGCGCCAAAACTGTCTTCTTATAAGGAGTACAAGTTATTGCCCTTAGGCGCCAATAGTCGTTCTGATTTCAACAGGGAAGTTGAAAGGGTTATCTAGATTGCAAACTGTGCTGTTGTTACGTTATCTTGGTGGAGGGTAGCTGCGGAGAAAGGCTGAGAGGGCATCAACATTTGCAATTATATGTCTGACAATTGCTGTTGCAGTTGCAGGATTGTTGGGGTCGAGATCCTGCCGAAGTAGGCTTGTTTATTCACAGTGCTGTAGGTAGTGCTGTAGCGGTTCTTCTGTGTCTTGATTACAGTTATTGCACGGTCTTATTGGTCTGGGCTGTGTTGCTGGGTCTCCATCGTTGTCTAGGATGATTTGCCAGCTGCATAGATATCCCAGTCGCAGTCTACAGATGATGACAGCATCCTGGCGTGGTGTTTTCCTTGCAATGGGGTGTGGTAGTATGTTTGTGGCTTCAATATACTACTTTGCAGATCTTGATCCATCTAGGAAGGCTTGCCTTACTTCGCTGGTCTTTTGGATATTGCAGTAGGCTGCCATTTGATTATTGATGGTTTTAAGGGAGGGTTGTAGGGTAATGCTAATGGTCTGGCACATTAAGACTGATTTGGCAAGGTAATCGGCCTCGTCATTGCCAGCGATACCAGTGTGACTTGGAATCCAATTCAAAGTCACTTGCCTGTTGTTGTTTTTGTGATCTAAGGCTAGGAATTGGATTGCTGTTATGAGATAAATATTCTCTGTGGGTTCCTTGTTGCTGAGGGCCAGGATGGCTCCTCTGGAATCTGTATGGATTGTGGTGTTTCCATACTGTAGGTTAGCTGAGTGTTCTAGGTCTTTTGCAATAGCCACTAGCTCAGTTTGTAATGTGGAGGCATGGTTAGAAAGCCTCCAATTTTCTCTATATCCTGATGGGGAGACAACTGCAGGGACTGCGCGGTCCAATGATCCATCGGTATAGTAGATGTTAGGTGCAGGTGTGTTCCTGATTGCATTCTTTGCAACTTCAGTGAGTTGCTCTGGTGTGCAGAGGGCTATGCTAGCTGCTGGTAGGATGGTGAAGTTGTATTTGATGTGGTCCTGAGCCCAAGGGGTAGGAGTGCTGTAGCCTTCGTGCTTTTGTTGTCCCTTGGTTTTGTGGACCTCATTTTGCATTTGCATCCTTCTGAGTGTGTCTAGTAGTTTCTTTCCATAAGAATTGGGTGGGTCTATCTCTTTTGCTAGAGGTAGAAGTCTTCTCAGTTTGTTATTGAGTGGGCTTGTCCTGTCTGCAATGATTGACTTGAATATAATACTGCTATTCCTAATGTCAATCCTGGCTGACAGGGAAATTAGGTTGGTTTCGGCTCCGAGTAAGCAGAGTCTTGTCCACATTGGAGAGCCACAGATGAGTCTCATGGCGTTATTTTGCACTACTTTCAATGACTCTTTTTGGGTGTCGGTCATTGTGGTGAGAATAGGTGCTGCATAATCGATGTGGGATCGAATTGCTTGTAGATAAAACAGTCTAAGGAGGTTTTTTTTATACTCCTTGTTTGAGGGAGGTCATTCGTCTCATGGCTGATAGACGAATCTCTGTCTTCTCTTTGAGGTATGTTACTTCATTAGCAGGTGATAGGGTTTTACTAATGATTACTACAAGGTACATAATTTGATTTACCCATTCAATGGCTTCACCCCTCAGAGTAAAGTTCTGAGGGTTTTGCAGATGTTTTATAGCCATGGCTTTTGTTTTGTTGGTGTTGATCTTTAGGCCAAGATCATTGCATTTGGTCTGGATCATGTCTAATGCCTTTGGGTGGCATTTCTTGCATGTGCTTTGTGTGGACATATGATACATATGTCGTCTGCATATATGAATATTTCCACTCCATTTGAAAGGTTTAAAATGGCTAGATTCTCCATTAATAGATTGAAGAGGCAGGGGCTTAGAAGGCCTCCTTGTGGTGTTCCGTTTTGTAGGGGGATGAAATCGGTTGTTTTTCCTTGGAAGGTGACTCTGGCTTCCCGATTTGATGTGTAATTTGGAGTCCAGGCCAGTAGATGTCCTTTTACTCTTTTTTCTACAAGTGTAGAGAGAATGGCGGGTGAGCTGGCTAGCTCAAAGGCTTTCTCGAGGTCGAAGAATATTACAAAGGCTTTTTTGTCATTAATTATTGTAAGGACATCTGTGATACATTCTTGAGTGCCTATGCCACTCCTGTAGGCATATAGGCGGTGATGTAATTAGCCTATTTTCGACTGCAGTTTGTTGAGAACCATTCTCTCAGCTACTTTCTTGGTGCAGCTAATCAAAGCTGTGGGTCGGTAGGTGTCTGGTTCCTTGGGATTTGGGATGGGTTTTGTGTCCTGTTGGTTCCATGTAATTGTGCGTAGTCTTTCTGTGTGTGTTCTGTTAATCAAGTGCAAGTAAACCAACTTCACGTGGCTTCCCATATTCCTCAGCATGCTGTATGTGATGAGGTCGGCTTCAGGGGCAGTGTCCTTTCTGCCATTTGCAAGGGCCGTGTTTAGTTCCTCCATGGTATAGGGGCTGTCTGTATCATCTACCATGTTGCAGGCGGCCTCAGTGTTATTGTTCCCGATTGGGAGCAGTGTTCTCTACCAGTTTATTGTCTGCAGAGGTAGGTTGGTGCTTTTAGCTCTGTCAGTAAGGTTGTTGGCAATTTTGTTGGCTTCAGCTAACGGGTCTGGGTGTGTGACTCTGGGTGTGTTATACCTCCCACAGACTTTGTTGAACTAGCCCCATATTTTGGCTAGGGATGTGCTGAAGTTGACTTCATGGCACCATGAGTACCATTTGTCCGTTTTGACTTGCAGTGATACTTGCACAGAGGGTTTGATGATCTCCACAAGTAAGTCATGGAGCTCATCAGTTCTATGTCTTCTGAGACGTTTTCTGGTCCTATTTATTCTGGCATTCATTTCTTTGATGCGGCTGTTATAGTACCAGGCGTCGGCATGTTTCCTGTCAGAGTGCTTTTTCTGGGGCATGGAAACACTTGCGGCTGCATCTAGTTGTTTGTTGAAATCGAGTGATAGGGTAGAGATATCATTTGAGGGTTTTTGATGTATTCCAGAGCCCATTCGGTCATAGTTGTTTTGAATTTTTTCCAGTTAGCAAAGTCTGGGTTCCACCTTTTGCGGGGTGGACGAGGAAGGGGGTATTACTCCAGTTCGAGTTTGATTTCTATGGCCATGTGATCGCTCGTTAATACAGGATGCAGCTGCCATCTAGCACCTCTTTGTATGGCCCTAGAGAGGAAGGTGAGGTCTAGGCGTCCTCCTTTTAGATGGGTGGCTTCTGTAACATTGTTGAGGAGTGTTACATCCGGATATTCTTACAGTAAGGCATGCAAGTGTCTGCCTGTTTGGTTTGCTGCAGATACTGAGTTCAGGAACGGGTGATGGGCGTTGAAATCACCTGCAATTATTGTGTCATCCTCGGAGGCGGCGGCAAAAAGCGCCTCAGCATTAATGCTTTTGGTGGGGATTTGTAGATGTTATGTACTGTGAGCGTTGTAGCGAGCAGGGATATCTGAATACTCAGAGTCTCTGTCTCTGTCCCACAGTCGATGCTCGGTGCTATTTTGGAGGGAATGCTGCTTTTAACAAGAGTTGTTAGTCCTCTTGTTGTTGGTGAAAGATACGCAGGAATGCGAGTTTGTTTTGTAGTCCACACACGTTCCATTGAAGCACTTTCACTTGGGTGTTTTGGTTGTTGTGAGTGGTTGTGTTAGGATTGTTTGTGGGAGGGTCTATGAAGGGAATTGAGCGTTGAGTTCAAGGGCCGTTTTAAAAAATGAAGTCGTTAAGAGACTTCTGAGTGAACTTTACTTTACGGGATTGCAGAAAACTGCGAAGAAGATTACTAATGGCAGCTAGAGTAGCATCCATGGGGCAAGCAGAAAGGTTGCATATATTACTGTCAACATTGGGCCGGGGGGGGGGGGGGGTTGGCAGGGCGTGAGGCGCTTGGTTGGCTTCTGACAGCGGGACTACGTAGACTTGGGAATTCTCTTAAGGAGTGAGAGGAATTGGGTGTGTGAGTTACAGGAGCGGATAAGGTTGAGGAAGGTTTTCTGGGCTGTGGGACAGCGGGAGGAGAGGTGAATCTTAGAGGTGAGGGAGTGGGAGGAGTGTAGGATGGGGATCTTTTTAACTTGGAGGAGGTTTAGGAGGACGTTGAGGTTTAGGTGCTGGAGGTAGGCTTGGAGGAGAAGGAAGTTCAGGTAGGGTTAGGATTTAGTTGGGAGGTGTGGTTGGTTGGTGGAGGGGTGTGGTTGGTTGGAGGTCGCTGTGTTTGACGTTGCTGACGTGGCTAAGGATTGTACCGATGATCTGCTCCCTGACGGTCTGCAATCCGCTGAAGCCGAAAAGGATATCTGTCATGCCAAGCAGGATGAGATCATCTGCAATTCGGGCAATGGGTGGTGGTGTGATATCCAGCCTTGTACCTGGCAATGCAATAGACGGTACGGTGCTGCCTGCTGCTACACACTCCACAGATCTCTGGACCAGTGCAGCGGCTCTTGTGGTGGCCAAACTTCTGGCAGTGGAAGCATCTAAGAGGTTCCTTGAAATACTCCTCGGTGCAGCAGGTGCCTCAGAGGCCGAAGGATAGCTGAGGGGGGCGAGGTCCCTTGAAGACTGCCTCCAGCTTGTGAGATCTCCTTCCGGCCTTTCCCTCACATCTCTTAGCAGTAAGAATGAAGGGGTGTTGAAGCACAGGTTCGAGTGGGAGGTCGAGATCATAAACAATGATGATGGTGGTTGGTCTGTCGGTGAAGTCGAGCTTGCCCACGTCCTCCTGCTGCTCCAGGAAGGTCTTGGTAGGTAGATCCTGGGCGGAGATGACCAGCTGTCCCCTGCGATTAGGACGTATGGTCATGTTGAGGTGCAGGTTGCTAGCCTCCATGGCAGCAACAGCAGCATAGGAGGTCGTGTTAGGTCCTGGAGTCAGTCTAAACTTGGCAGGATTAGAGGTATTGTCCTTGAATTGGAGTGCAGGTGGCTGTTGGGTGAGGTTGTCCTCAGTGTCCTGGTGGTCTTCGTCGTTGTCTTCTACTTCATCTGGGGTTGCTGGGCGTTCCAACGTCTCTTCTTGGAAGTCTCTAGAAGACCATGGAAAAGGTTCTGGTTCGATTCCGGTTTCTGTGACATCTCAAGGTGAGACACTTAGGGTTTTTATCCTTCCCTTCTCCACTCTAGTTCGAGGGGAGGAGGTAGGGATGGGGGAAGAACCCCTGGCTGCCATCGAAGACACACGATGGTAGCCTTCAGCTGTTGATAGGTGCTTGGTTTCAGGTGATGTCTCAATAACACAAGAAAAATAAAGTGTCAAGCAAGTTCAATTTTTGAAATCGCGAAAAATTTAAATAACTCTACGGCCACTGGACCGAAGATTTTAGTTACTCGCTGGTTAAAGCTGATCCTTCACTAGCTTGTTACCTGATTATACAAGCATGGAAGTAAATAGAAGGAATTACTGAAAACATCATGGAGCTAAAAAGACCAAAAAAAGCAAGCCGAAGTAGATTAACAGTGCCCAAAACTATACCAGGAAAACTAAAAAAGGCACACAAGACATTAATTCACTACGCACCAACATCGATAATGCAGTGACTATTTAAGGCACTGCAAGCTCATCTAAGATACATATCAGAAGTGAGCCTAGATGTGTTTAAGAATAAGCTCGATAAATATCTAAGATGCATCCCAGACCATCCAAGACTGGAAGAGGCTAAATACACCGGGAGATGCATTAGCAACTCTCTGGTGGATATTCGAGGGGCCTAACACTGAGGGACCTGGGGGCACTCAAACATAGAATAAGTCTCTCTCTCTCTCTCTCTCTCTCTCTCTCTCTCTCTCTCTCGAAAAAGTAGACTGCCTCAGCCTCTCTCTCTCCCTCTGAAAAGTAGACTGCATCTCTCTCTCTCTCTCTCTCTCTCTCTCTCTCTCTCTCGAAAAATTAGACTGATCAGCCTCTCTCTCTCCCTCTGAAAAGTAGACTGCATCTCTCTCTCTCTCTCTCTCTCTCTCTCTCTCTCTCTCTCTCTCTCTCTCTCTCTCTCTCTCCTCTCTCTCTCTCTCAATCTAAAAAGAACTGTATCAGGCTCTCTCTCTCTCTCTCTCTCTCTCTCTCTCTCTCTCAACAAAAAAGTACTGTTAGCCCCTCCTCTCTCTCTCTCTCTCTCTCTCTCTCTCTCTCTCTCTCTCAAAAAAAAAAAAGTAGACTGCAGTCCCCCCCCCCTCCCTCTCTCTCTCTCTCTCTCTCTCTCTCTCTCTCTGAAAAGTAGTCGGCTCAGCTCTCCCTCTCTCTCTCTCTGAAAAGTAGTTGGCATCAGCCTCTCTCTCTCTCTCTCTCTCTCTCTCTCTCTCTCTCTCTCTCTCTCTCTATTTTTGAATATTAGACTGCATCAGCCTCTCTCTCTCTCTCTCTCTCTCTCTCTCTCTCTCTCTCTCTCTCTCAGAAATCTACACCAATTATTTTACATCAATTACGATTCGGAAGAATGAAATAAGTATTTATGATTACAGAGAAATGATAAAACTAAACAAAATGTCTCCCCTTCCAAAGCGATATATCTTTTCTTTCCAATCAATT
>NC_090736.1:26431107-26433607 GCF_036898095.1 Palaemon carinicauda
TATGTTAAAAGCTGGAAATTCTTATATTTTGAAAGGTCAAGGTCAAAGGTCAAGATCACAGTTAAACAAAATGTCCAATTCACGTAATCAGCCATAAGATAGGACATCGTTGTCACAGAGACTTCAAACTTGGTCATATTTGAGTTTATGAAAATTTAACGCCAATTAATACATGTTAAAGTCAAAGGTGAACTTCAAGGTCGAGCAAAAGGTCGAGAAATAAGCTGCTGCGGCGGAGGTCTGCACTCTACCGAGTGTCCCCCTAGTTTGGACATATTTTACTCGAATAAGTTTAAGTATTAACAATCCTTCTAAAAGTTTCACTTTGCTTGTATGCTACTCCATTCTTTTCCAGTTATATCATTATCTTTATCTGCTTTGTGGTGGCCTATTGAAAAGGTCCCTGCTTGACGATCTATCAGAGTGAGGTTGGAGTTCCGCTCAAGCTTAATAGCTTCTTGTAGTGCCAGCAACCTCGCCATCCTTGTGAGCTAAGGAGTGTGGTTTGCGATAGCCTATATGTCTACATGCTGCATCATCAGCAGCCATTACCTGGCTCTCCCTGGTCCTAGTTTGATAAGGGGAGGGGTTTGGTTGCCCGGGCGCTGATCAATTGTATATTTGGTCAGTCTCTATGGCATCGTCATGCTTAACTAGGGCATTGTCACTGTCCCTTGTCTCTGCCATTCATGAGTTGCCTTTAAACCTTTAAACCATGTGTTTCGTACATGGCAGGTACTCGGAGACAGACAAGGATTGTCTTAGAGACAAAACAGTAATGAGAAAATAGGAAGACTATGCCTAATATGGTAAAGTAATTCTTTTATTAAGCTAAAAATGGTACAGACGGTAAATTTTGCAACTATGAACTTACACCACAATGTGTTCAAGTCATTAACAATTCGAATATGGAGTCGTTCTGAAATTATCATGTTAATATTGTTAACCACTTGAAGTAGATTTAACTAGCGTTCACAATATTTCCCTCAACTATCGTTATGTAATGACACGTGATGTAGTTATCACATGTTGCAAACAAAAAGCACGGAGAAAAACTCAAGAATTTTTCAGATAAACTCTGTCACAATATAGATTTTTTTTTTTCAATATTTTCTTGACCTTGTTCGTGTATATAATATAGATACGTATGCAAAATCATGAACGTATCTACATACGGGTGTATCTTTCCTCCTGGTATTTACTCGTGCAAACATACGACCTCATTTACATATTTTCATGTATACAAACTCAGTGAGAGAGTAAGATAGAGCGTAATGTAAACTTATTGTTTATCGAAGTAGTGTTTAGTTGTATTATTATTATTATTATTATTATTATTATTAACATTATTATTATTATTATTATTATTATTATATTATTATTATTATTATACGGTATAGTGAACAAAATATCTTTGTAACCAAGTAAATAACATTAACTTTTCCGATAATTATTTTCTTTTCATTCCCTTTTCGTTAGTTTCAACGTTAGCTCTCAGGAATGTCTAGGTAATAATAAATGTGAACTTCTATTAATATGCCTTTTTTCCATTTGTATTGGGTAAGCATGGTTGCCTTTTTTTGGACTTGGCTTTGGCTTTGGGATAGACCGTGGTCCAGATCGGTGGCCCTGCCTGATATCGCTTAGACCTCGGCAAGGTCTTTAAATATATTTAAAGGACCTTGGATCCCGGTAGCGTATGTTCATGTGTTTTGTACCAGTCACTAGCGTCCTTCCTCCCAAAAGCGAGGAGTCCTGGCGTGGTTAGGTCAACAGTTCGAGACGTGTGAGGTGTCTGTTATGTTTTTAGAAGGTGAACTAACACAAACAAGCAAATGCATGCCCTTTAAGAAGCAACCATTTAGTCATTAAAATTATTTAGTCACATAACTATTACAGTCAAAATATATAAACAACAGCTTTGTTTTTCCCTTTTTTTTTTTCCTGACAAGTAACAAAATATGAAACAGTTAAATTCTAGAGATGGACTTGTCATCGCTTACGATGAGTGGGGGAGGGAGGGGTGTATAAATCTTACAATGACTGTGCTTATCGTGGACAGCTAAAGCATATACTACTGAATGTTTCTAATAAAAAAAAAAAAATAGAAAAAAAAGGAAAAAAAGCAATAATTCTATTAATTACTTCAGCTAATAATAAAACTATCGCTATTTCTAATCTTTCAGAAACTATTGCTAAACATGCACTACTGCTACTTTTCTTGATTATTGCTTTTTTTTGAAACGTTAACTGTAATATTACTACTTTTGCTATTCAATTGGTGCTATTAATGCTAGTAATACCACAGCTCTGCTGCTGTTGCTCATCTACTACTAATACTACTTCGACTATTACTCAAGTAGTTATTTACTGGATGGTGTCCTCCTGAAACAAGAGTCGATTGCTTGTAACTTCTTTAATTGTTTTATTTCTTTTAATTCAATGTCTTCATTGGAGCCCTTCAACTTTCTTTTCAAGAAATGATGCGTATGTTCTTTTT
>NC_090736.1:26441107-26443607 GCF_036898095.1 Palaemon carinicauda
GATAATTACGCTTTATAATTATTGTGGTCCCATTTATCTGACTCACGAAAAATATTACCAAAAAGGAAATGTTTACTGTTGATGTTCCTTTTTGATAGAATGGTGTGGAGCCTGCCTCGGAAAGACAGAAAAAAAATATTAGGTCTTTTCCCCATTATATATATGTATATATATATATATATATATATATATATATATATATATATATATATATATATATATATATATATTTATATATATATATATATATATATATATATATATATATGTATATATATATATATATATATATATATATATATATATATATATATATATATACATATATATTTATATACATATATACATATATATTTATATACATATATACATATATATTTATATACATATATACATATATATTTATATACATATATACATATATGTTTATATACATATATACATATATATTTATATACATATATGCATATATATATACATATATATATATATATATATATATATATATATATATATATATATACATATATATATATATATATATATATATACATATATATATATATATATATATATATATATATATATATATATATATATATATATATAAAATAAAAAGGAGGACGAAGAGTCTGGACAACATCTTTCAATTTATTGGTGCCGACGTTTCAGGACTCATCCCATTATCAAGGCTAAAATGGACATATAAAACATTATAAGCAAAACTCAGTAAAAATATATAAAATACAAAAAAAGATAGTCAGAATTAAAATTGAAATTATAAATACGGTTACAAATAAAATATGGAGATAAAAAAAAATAACTAAGAGAAAAGTATCTTAAAATTAAATATACAAAAATCAAAATTGTCTAAGGAGACCAACCTGTCTGGAACAGACTAGAGAACTGAGTGACTATCTGAAGGACAGTACTCAGGAAGAAAATTCTAAATTTGCCAGCTTAAGCGATGTGGAGGGGGGACAGAGGATAATTGGCTGTTTAGTTTAGAAGCCTTTTCTTTAATCATTAAATACTCTAATACTAGTAGAGAGGAGTTATTTGGCGCTTGTGCAATGATTTCAAAGTTTTTATATGGCGCTTGAGCAATGATTTCAAAGTTTTTATATGCAATGTTGGTCTTGCATTTACTTGCATGTTCTCTGATGGTTGAGAATTCTTTGGTTTTGAGCGCACATCCAGTTCTAGGACTCACTCCCCGATGCGCATCTATACGAACTTTCAGCAATCTTTTTGTGGAACCCACATAATTAAAGAAAAGGGCTCCTAAATTAAACAGCCAATTATCCTCTGTCCCCCTCCACATCGCTTAAGCTGGCAAATTTAGAATTTTCTTCCTGAGTACTGTCCTTCAGATAGTCACTCAGTTCTCTAGTCTGTTCCAGACAGGTTCGTCTCCTTAGACAATTTTGATTTTTGTATATTTAATTTTAAGATACTTTTCTCTTAGTTATTTTTATTTTATCTCCATATTTTATTTGTAACTGTGTTTATAATTTCAATTTTAATTCTGACAGTCTTTTTTTTTTATTTTATATATTTTTACTGAGTTTTGCTTATAATGTTTTATATGTCCATTTTAGCCTTGATAATGGGATGAGTCCTGAAACGTCGGCACCAATAAACTGAAAGATGTTATCCAGACTCTTCGTCCTCCTTTTTATTTTATCTTTGAAGCTCGCCAGGAGCAACGACCTACCTCAATATATATATATATATATATATATATATATATATATATATATATATGTATGTATATATACACATATTTATGTATTTATATGTATATATATGTTCATATATATATATATATATATATATATATATATATATATATATATATATATATATATATATATATATATATACATACATATGTATACATATATACATATTTATATATATATATATATATATATATATATATATGTATGTCTACATATATACATATATATATATATATATATATATATATATATATATATATATATATATATATATATATATATATATATATATATATATATATTTATATATATATATATATATATATATATATATATATATATATATATATAGGTATATATATATATATATATATATATATATATATATATATATATATATATATATATATATATAGATAGATAGATACATCAAATCATAGATATGTATGTATTTATAAATTTGTTTTTAGGGGTGATATGTATCAAAGCGAATTCATGCAATAGCAGTGAATATTAATAGCATTTATTTTACAAGTTATATTTCCATATGAATATAGGCAGTTGCCTCGAGATTACATTGAAATAAGTAGCCCATTTAAACGCCAACAAATATTGCTTAGGTTGTTGAGTCATTTAAGATGGATACATCTTGAACTATAGTCGCACTCAAATATGAGTCATTTAAGATGGATACATCTTGAACTATATTCGCACTCAAATATGAATCATTTAAGATGGATACATCTTTAACTATA
>NC_090736.1:26448607-26451107 GCF_036898095.1 Palaemon carinicauda
TATATATATATATATATATATATATATATATATATATATATATATATATATATATATATATATATATATATATATATATATATATATATATATATATATATATATATATATATATATATATATATATATATATATATATATATATATATATATATATATATATATATATATATATATATATATATATATATATATATATATATATATATATATATATATATATATATATATACATATACTGTATGTGTGTGTATGTGTGTATGTGTGTGTGTGTGCGGATGTGTTGGGATGTATGGGTGTTTGTGTATAACCGTATTAATTTGGTAAATATATTTTCGATCTAAAAATGAGGGCTGTCAGAAATCTGAAAGCCTGATCTAAAATACCTTTTTCCTAAAAGCAGTCAGTAATCCTTCTGAATTCGCCTCGTGCTTCTGTTTTCCCTTTCATGATCCCCCATCACTCAAGAATCTGGTTGATGGTTTTTTATGGATTCCTAGTTTTCATGTATTATTTCCATCCGGCCTGGGCTACTTAAGGGCATTAGCTAGCTTGTATAATCTAGCTCTTTATTCAAATGGAAATAGGGACATTACATAAAGTTAAAAGTTCTTAAGGTCTAATGAGATGACAAATATATGAATTATTTTTTTTTGTTATCCTGTCTTCAGAAAAGAGAGCGACCTCATATCCCCCATATATAGCTGAATTATACTGGTCTTATGCCAGAACCTGCTCTTACTTCAAGAGCAGCACGTAAACCATAGCTTTTTTTCGGGAGATAATTAGACAGTAGAAACATTTTATTAAAGCAAGTCCGAAATGTTCAAAACCTTGTTCGAAATAGAATTATTTCAGCTGTTTTCAACTTTTCATATTTTTAGAACCTTTGCATCATTTCATATTTTTGCTATGGAATTTTTCAGCATAAATCAGTTCAAGAGAATTATATTAAAATTAACTTATATTTTTATGAAAAGCCCATTTCAATTGTACGAAAGCAAATGTATAGAGCGATAGACATGTCCGATGAATTTGTGAAACTACATTATTCTGATGCCTTTTTTTCGGTTTATACTATTTTCTTCTAAAGCTTCAAGTGCAACCCTTATATAATATTCACAAAGATTATCCAAAGCGCCAACACAAAGGTTAATGTTTAGAGCTATCTACAACCTCTTCTTGCAGAGTCCTAAATGAGATAATAAGAACTGTATTAGAAGTGAAGCACAGGAGCAAAAAGAGAATTCCGAAACTTGGCTGTAGAGTAGAGGAAAAATAGTCGCTGTAGATATCAATAGTGTGGAAAAGTGGACTTAGTTGGTCGGTCAGGGCACCAGAGACCCGTTGAGGTACTACCACTAGAGAGTTATTGGGCCCTTTGACTGGCCATACAGTTCTACATTGGAGCCCTCTCTCTGGTTAAGGGCTCATTTTTAATTTGCCTACTAATAAACCGAATATTCTAGCCTATTCTATCAGTATTTTCCTCTTTCATTATACACCTGACAACACCAACATTGCCAAACAATTCTTCTTCGCTCAAGGGGTTAACTACTGCACTGTGATTGTTCAGTGGCTACTTTACTCTTGGTAAGGGTAGAAGAGACTCATAAGTTACAGTAAGCAGCTTTTCTGGAAGAAGGACACTCCAAAATCAAACCATTGTTCTCTAATCTAGGGTAGTGCCATAGCCTCTGTTCCTGGTGTTCCACTTTCTTGGGTAGAGTTATCGTACTTTAGTGTACACTAAGGCACACTATTCTATTATATTTCCCTACCGCTTGTTATTTCAAAGTTTTTGTAGTTTATATATGAAAGATCTATTTTAATATTTTATGGTTTTTAGAATATTTTATTTTAATTGTTCATTAATTCTCTTGCAGTTTGTTTATTTCCTTGTTTATTTTCCAAGTTGGAACCAGTGGCCTTATATCATCCTGCTTTTCCAATTAGGCTTGTAGCTTAGCTAATACTAATACTAGTAATAATAATAATAATAATAATAATAATAATAATAATAATAATAATAATAATAATAATAATAGCAGTTGGGGGATAGTCTAGTTTAGTTTAGTCCAAAATTAGCGACGGAATCTGTCACTCAAGAATTATCATACACAACTTTGATTTTCTCAAAATAGCTGATTGCTAATGCCAAAGCCTACCGTCAAATTCCTTAAAGATTTCTGACATGTTCGTATAATCCACTTGTTCAGATAATATTTTTTTTTTTTGTTTCTTTCCTTTTTTTAAGGAAACTACATGATGAAAATGTTTTCCAATTTTAAATGATAGAAATATCTCCAAGCGTAACTTTTAAAAACGATTTCCAAGGCTGAAATGATTTACAAGGAACCAGAAAAATAAGCAGAATTCACTTGGAATAGGACATGAATAATCTTATTAAGCATTGTCCTATTTACGATTCAGATACAGCAGCTAGAGAGAAAAACATAATTTTTTATAATTATAAATATCTGTCTATTTTCTTTCAAGT
>NC_090736.1:26458607-26466107 GCF_036898095.1 Palaemon carinicauda
ACCCAAAATTATTGGAAAGGAAATCATCAGAATAGAGCATGTTAACTGAAACTCGTAGAGCAAATTTCTTATTCCTGATCTAGATATTAATCTCTGGCACCGTCGTTCAATTAGTTCATTATGCATGTTGCATAAGATTTTTCATAACTCTGACCATCCTTTACATTCAGATCTCCCTGGAAAATTCTATCCTGTTCGTAATACTAGGCAGGCAGTCAATTCTAATAGCCAGGCCTTCTCCATCACGAGGCTCAATACTACGCAGTACTCTAGAAGTTTTATTCCAGCTGTTACCAAGTTGTGGAATGATCTTCCTAATCGGGTGGTTGAATCAGTAGAACTTCAAAAGTTCAAAGTTGGAGCAAATGCTTTTTTGTTGACCAGGCGGACATGAGTCTTTTATAGTTTATTTATGACATATTTGTTTTTGATGTTGTTAATAGTTTATATATGACATGTCTGTTTTGACGTTGTTACTGTTTTTAGAATGATTTATTGTTAATTTGTTCTCTTCATTTAATTATTTCCTTATTTCCTTTCCTCACTGGGCTATTTTTCCCTGTTGGAGCCCCTGGGCTTATAGCATCTTGCTTTTCCAACTAGGGTTGTAGCTTGGATAGTAATAATAATAATAATAATAATTGCATCGATATGAAATACAAGTTTATATAATAGATAGATAGGTAGATAGATAGATAGATTATGTAAAGTTGGTACTCCAGCTTTGCCAAAATTTTGATATTTGTTATAGATTTCATATAATTTTTTAAGCCAACATTCCATATATCATCTAATTATTCTAATACAATACATACTGTGTTTGTTTATGCAACTCATTGATTGGCCTTTGCTACATGAAAACAAACAGCAATACTGATAGTAGAAGGCAATCTGATTATCTCGGTTCCATGATACTTCGAAGTAAAGCGGTATTATTATAATAACAAAAACAATCCTTAAGTCATCGATCGAATTCTCAGAATTAATATATTTCGATACAGCTACTGCATTTCACTGTATATGAGATACAGAAAATGATCTGCATTATGCATTCTTGAAAATCCGGTTGATTGCATTATGAAGAAGTTGTGATAGGCACCTCTTTAATGATAGATAGAAAATCTGAGACGTAAATATCGACATGGGAATCCTCCTTCTCAACAGCATTGTCGGATTTCTAAATCTTTTAGTCAGGAATGAATGTCCTTATCAGGAATGATCATCATCGTCATTATTATTATTATTATTATTATTATTATTATTATTATTATTATTATTATTATTATTATTATCATAACAAGAGTTAGAAAAGCATGACGTAAGCCCTAGGGCTCCAACAGGGAGAATAACCCAGTGAGGAAAGGAAGGAAGGAAATAAATGTACTATGCACGAGAAATTATGAATGAAAACTATAAAATGTCTGAAATCAGTTATTATTGATTTCCAGTTGAATATAGTAGTACTGTATATAGTCTTTCCAGCCTCCAGAATCATCTGCACTGGAACATGGGATTCCAAGTAGAGCCTCTTAACAGAGTGGATGTCCAGGCGTGCTGGATGTATAGTTTGAGATACAATGGCTCTTCAGGTGTTCCAAGAAAATGTATAGTTATGTGAATAGGCGAGATCTGTTTCCTGGAAAATCAGCTTGATGCCAAAATGTCAACAGATGCAAAATTGGATTTCACTAACCCTGAATCAAACATATATACCCGATTTCCAAGAGATGAGTGAGTTGGCGTTTTGATATATATATATATATATATATATATATATATATATATATATATATATATATATATTTATATATATATATATATATATATATATATATATATATATATATATATATATATATATACATATACATATACATATACATATACACTCATATATATATATATATATATATATATATATATATATATATATATATACTGTATTTTCTCTACATTTTCCTAAAGCAAACGAGTAAACGAGTCCTTTTCTGGTGAGGGTTGTTCCACTGGGCAAGCCTTCGTTTGAGCTGGGCAGTGCCTCATTGGATTGGAATGGGTCACTCTCCCGCCACTCCTCTAACCTGTGAGCAGCTGTGCGGTCTACTTCATCCACTGTTGTGAAGCTTTTGCCTTGATTCCGCGTGATTGTGAAGTGAATGCCTAGGGTCATTAATTTGCTTACTATTTTCAGTGAGGGGATACCAGCTACTTTGTATAAATATGGTAGATTTATTGATTTTAAGGTGCTGGTAATAGTCCAACAGGACTTATTTAGCTCTACGTCTACCTTATAAGCGTAGCATGATATTGCCTATGCTGATGTAAAGTTTTTTCGTAGTTAAGTAACAAAGGACCAGGGCTGTATGTCTCAGAGTCTCAGGTTCTGTTCCCTAGCTGGTGTTGGTGAGGCTGCTGAGGAGGTTGTTCGTAGTTGCTTTTATTTGTATACTCTTTCAAGCATGGCACCTAGGTAGACAGGGTTGGGGTGATTTTGCAGTTCCTTGTCACCCCGTTTGATTTTTAGCTTTCTCTTTGCCTGGTGATTGTTCACGTGAAAGGCACACACACCTTGTTTTGCAAGGATTGGCATTGAGGTGGTACTTTATGACAGGCTTTCTTCGATGGTGGTAAAAAAGTCTGATTGTGTGAAAATGCACTGATCGTCTACATATATGTACCTACAGATGTTCTAGTACTGCGGCTGGCCATTTGTATAGATGTTAAATAATATCGGCGCCAGCACTGACCCTTGTGGAAGGCCATTGTTCTGTATATACTTTCCATTTCTATGAAGAATTGCTAACTTGTAAGCAATGCTTCAATGATATGGACTATGCTGGTATTCCATATAATCTAAGCCACCTTCTGAAGGAGCGGTCGATGGTTTACAGTGCTATATAATACTGCAAGGTTTACAAAGACTGTACTGGTGATTTTCTATATCTCAATCCCATCCTCGATATATTGCGTCAGGTTTAATACCTGATTGCTCCAGGATCGACCTGGACTAAAGTCACCTTGGTCTGTAGACTGTTGTTCTTCAACAGTTGGTTGGATATGGACCAAGATCATTGGTTCGTATAATTTGTACAGGATGAACAGTAAGGATATTGGTCGATAGCTTTTAGGGGATGATGGGGCTTTCCCCGGTTTCAACAAGGCTACTACTCGCAACTCTCGCTTTTTTTCAAATCTTTTGGATTTGGTAGGTTATTGCACAGGAAGCTTCCATAGATGTGACAAGACATGTTTTGGAGGCCTCCATAGATATGGCTTTGACGTATGTTTTGGAGGCCTCAGTGACATATAGTCATTGGTTTTGAGAAGTGATTATAACAATATACAGTCATGCTGAGACAATCAAGTTGTTCACACACGGTGAGCAGTAATACTCACTGGAGCTAAGCTCCCTCCGCTATCCAGTTCCTCGAGACGCTGTAAAAAATATAACAAAACAGTAATTTGGTGAACTGCTTGGTAACAAGCCTTCCATATCAGTAAAAGGCCAATGAGTATTAACATTTCTATGGTAATTTATTCTTCATGAGTGTTTGTATCAAATTTCCTGCTAAAAAAAGACACGCTTTTGTAATCCCGAGAGAGGGATTAGATCCAGAGCAACTATTGATCCAAATTTCACCTGACTCACCCAAGGATGCTATTCAGATGAAAATTGTTCTCATCCCACGAAGTTTAACGAGACTAAAATCTAGCTTCAAGTGATGATTGAGAAGAAATGAGCTATGTTCGTTACGATTAGAGTCATTAGAAAAGGAATTTAGACAGAATTAGACAAAGTGAAGATTTTATCACTAGACAGAAGATAAGACAGGGAACAGATCTGTACCAACCGTGTGTCACACGATCGTACATAATTCATTTTGTATAATATTATGCTTGTATATTCGCTCTTCCCTCGCACTAAAAAGAACCAGAATAAACATGTCTGCATTTCTCCTATGTAACATTGTCTGTTTCTCGAACATGTAATTTCCTGTTGCCTTGAGGTTTTGTATATAAAGGAGTGTTTTCTTTCACACTGCCTTTGAGTTCACAACCTTCTCTCGGCCCGTCACATTGGTGACCCCGGAAGTCGACTCGCTCCGACCGCCTTCCACCCCCACCCCCCTCGCCCCTCCATCGTTGGTACTATGACGGACTCTACAGAAGTTGGCGCTGCGGCTGCCCCATTGAAACTTTCACCGTTCGCCAGCGGAGAGGCGTTTGCTTTGTTTCAGCGCGCAGAAGTCCAGTTTCACATCAAGGGCGTGACTCGCTCAACCACCAAAGCAGATTATGTTCTCGCGGCGATACCCGAGGACACATTCCTGGAAATATCCGACTGGCTTTGTGAACAAGGAGACACCCCAATATGTTGTGACGCCCTCAAAACATACCTTCTGCAGCAGTACTCGCCGTCGCCAGCCGCCCGTGTAGCAAAGCTTTTTCAGCTATCGCAACAACCGTTGGGGGACCAAAGGGCTTCGCTTGCCCTCAGGGAAATGACCAGTATCGCTCACCTTCAACCTGCCGCAGACGGCTCTCCTCGTGAGGTGAACCTACTTCATGCCCTTTGGATATGCCGTTTACCCGGACCTATACGCACTACCATACCCGATGTTGATAGTTTACCCATAAAGGACTTGATGACCAAAGCCGACGCCCTTATGGACAGCCACTTCAAGATCTCCATCAACGCCTCCACCCCTGATGAAGAGGATGCCTATTCAACATCAACCGAAGCTGACATGAATGCCATAGGACATACACGCCTACACCGTGACGTGCCGAAGCAGCGACAAAGCCGCCCACCACCCACCAATCGCTCGCGCCCCAACAAACGACTTCTACAGCCACTTACTATCTCCCATCCGCCGCAGTTTTGCTACTTCCACTTCAGATTCAGGGCAACTGCGAAGAAATGTTCCGAGGATTGTCAGTGGCCAAAAAACGTGTAAGTACGCCATCTCTCGTGGTGGTGGCCTCCCGTGTTTCTAATCTTTTCTTTTTGCATGATGCAGGAACAGTAGACACGGGTGCTTGTCGTTCTCTTTTGCCAAGGAAACTCTTCAAGACACGACGTAGTCTGTCTACATCTGCCGACGTCCACTTGGTAGCTGCCAACGGATCTGCGATACCCACCTACAGTTACGAGAACCTCACGTTATCGTTCGGAAACGGTAAATTCAATTGAAGTTTCTTGTTGCCGACATCACATTGCCAATCCTCGGTGCGGATTTCCTCTCTCATTTCCACCTGGTAGATGTCGTTCACCGACGATTGGTCAACGCAGACTCGTACTTGTCGACACCTCTTCAACCCGCCCCCTCTAACCTCGCTCTCCACATTAGCGCACCCACGGATGCCTACGCCCACCTCCTCACGTCGTACCAGAAAGTTTTCTGTCCAGAACTTCGCCAAACGCCCACGGTTCCTGCCAAGCACGGCATTTAATACCATATCAAAACGACGGGACCCCCAGTCTTCGCAAAATTCAGACGTCTGGCACCGAAACGATTGGCAGCCGCCAAACAGACGTTCGCCGAAATAGAGGAAACAGGCATTTGCCAAAAGGTCTCCAGCCCATGGTCGCCACCCTTACACATCGTTCTGAAGAAAGACGGCGGGGATTACAGGCGCCTGAACATGCAAACAGAACCGGATCACTACCCCCTCCCAAACATTGCCGACATGACCTCCTACCTGCACAAAGCAAAGGTTTCCTCTACGCTCGACCTCCTGAAGGGGTATTATCAGGTGCCTATGAACCCAGAAGACATCCCCAAGACTGCCATCACCACTCCGTTTGGTACATACACCTTCAATTACTCCTGTTTTGGCCTTCGTAATCCTGGGGCCACATTTCAACGTCTCATGGATGGCATCTTAGGGGACTTCCCTTTCTGTGTATGTTATGTGGACGACATACTTGTGTTCTCATCCTCAAAAGATGAACACCTCCGTCACCTGCGCATCGTGTTCGACCGCCTGCAACAAAACGACCTTGTAGTCCGGTACGGCAAGTGTAACTTTGGCGCCAACGAAGTGTCATTCTTAGGGCGCCGCATCACTCCTGAAGGAGTCCATCCCCTCCCTGAGAAGGTACCAGCCGTTCAGAACTTCCCCGTGCCCTCGACCGTCAAAGCTCCGCAGAAATTCTTGGGCATGATAAACTATTATCACCATTTTCTGCCAGCCATTAACGCCATTCTTGCTCCCCTCTACGCCTCCTTCAAGGGCAAGCCAAAGGACCTGAAGTGGGGTCCCCTTCAAGAAGCAGCCTTCTGCAATGCAAAGAAGGCCCTATCAACTGCTGCGGCTCTCACTTTTCCTATCTCACATGCCCCTCTCCTTCTCTCCACCGATGCCAGCGACGTCACTATTGGTGCAGTATGCGAGCAGGTGGTCAACGGCTCGCCCCGCCCATTGGCCTTCTTTAGCAGAAAACTGTCCAAGGCAGAAACGGGTTATTCTACCTTCGATCGAGAATTGATGGCGGTACACTTGGCTGTCCGTCACTTTCGCCATTTCTTAGAAGGTACGCCCTTCGTCATTCACACAGACCACATGCATCTGGTGCACGCCTTTACTCGACAGTCTGATGCCTGGTCCGCCCGCCAAAGCCAACATCTCTCTGCCGTGGCTGAATACAATTGCACTCTTCAATACGTCCCTGGGAAAATGAATCCCGTTGCCGAGTCAGAAAACACGTTGGCTGCCGTTCAACGACAGGATCCAGATTATCAAGCATGTAGGACATCTAGCACGTCCCTCCTGTTGGGAAGACTTCCCCCTCGAAGACTCCACCACCACCATCCTCTGTGACGTCAGTACTGGTAGACCGCGACCTTGGATTCCTGCTCCCATGCGACGGCAGGTGTTTAATTTCATTCACGGCCTTTCACATCCCTCGTGCCGTTCTACTGCACAGCTGCTGAAGGCAAAGTTCATTTGGTACGGCATTTCTAAGGATGCTAAGTATTGGGTCTGCGCCTGTAATTCTTGCCAAACTTCCAAAGTACATCGACACACGGATTCCGGAGTGGGCACCTTTCCTCAACCTCAGCGTCGTTTCGCACACATTCACGTCGACATTGTAGGCCTCCTACTCACACCACAAGGGCATCGTTACCTGTTTACCGTCATCGACCGCTCCACTCGTTGGCCTGAAGCCATTCCCATGGAAACTGCAACATCCGCTTCATGTACATCTGCCTTACTCTCTGGATGGATTGCAAGATTTGGTATCCCTGAGCATATTTCTTCCAACAGGGGAACCACTTTCACCTCTCAATTGTGGACATCATTAGCGAATCTCCTAGGCATCACCCTACATCAGACAACGGCCTACAACCCCGCTGCCAATAGAATGGTTGAACGTTTTCATCGCACCCTCAACGCAGCTTTGATGTCCCGCTGCAAGGATTCCAACTGGTTTACTCAGCTTCCCTGGGTCCTCCTGGGACTAAGGACCACTCCAAAAGATGCCCTCGACTTCTC
>NC_090736.1:26473607-26476107 GCF_036898095.1 Palaemon carinicauda
CCTCTTGGGGAGTTTTCCGGATTCCATGTTTTTTTCTCTTTCTTTTTTGAAACGTTAGCAAAATTATATTTCTGAACATATTGATGGTGTGTTTTTCTTTTACTGTAAAATGTTAGTAAACAATTTTTTTGAACTTATTGATGGTGTTTTGCTACTGCAAAACGTTAGTAAAACTTTTTTTTCTGAACTTATTGAAGATTTTTTTTTACTGCTGTAAAACGTCAGTAAAACTACTTATATGTACTTCTTGATGTTTTTTTTCTGTTAAACGTTAGTAAAACTATTTTTCTGAACTTGGCGGTTTTTTTTTACTGTAAAACGTTAGTCAAATTATTTTGTTCTGTACTTAATGCTGGTGAAATAATTGGTGAGTTAGTTTTTCAGATTGCATGTTTTTTAAACGTTAGTAAAATAATTTTTCTGAACTTGTTGATGGTTTGTTTCTACTTTAATAAGTTAGTAAAACTATTTTTGTGAACTTTCTGATGGTTTTTTCCCGTTCTTTTCTTTTTTTTTTTTACTCTGAAAACTTAGTAAAACTATTTTTCTGAACTTATTAATCGGCTTTTTTTTTTTTTGCTGTAAATCATTAGTAAAACTATTTTTGTGGATTTATTGATGGTGACTTTGTTTTTGCTGTAACACGTCAGTAAAACTATTTTTCTGAACTTAATATGATTTTACTGTAAAACGTTAATCAAATCATTTTTTCTGTACTTATTGCTGGTGAAACAATCGGTGTCCTAGTTTTATTTATTTGTAGCTAAAATCACTGCTTAATTTACCTCTCCTTTTTTCTTTAGAATTGTAGACGATAGTTTTAATTTGATCGAAATCCTTGATTATAATAATAATTATTTTTTTCTCTATAATATACAATTATGAACTCGGCCTTCTCTGAATTTCTTATAATTGGATTTTTCCTTTGATTTTAATTATCATCTCGACTTGCCGGCATCCAAACTCTTGATGCTGTATTTTTCTCTGTAATTTTTTTTCCTATTTTAGGCTGTTCAAAATTCAGAGTAATATCAATGCATTTTCTTATGATATCAGGATGATCATTATTTCTTCCGCTATTTCTGAAATAAAAACACGTATATTTTTAGAATTGTGGTTAATTGCTTTTTCTAAAAATCCAAAGCAAAACCAAAAAAAAGCATATTAATAGTTCATGGTGATTATCTCCACTTTCAATATATATAATAATAGTATATTTTACTTTAGAAAAAGGCGGTATTTTATATCTATTTAGAATTCGCCATGATAATCTAAAATTGCTCTGCATCCCAAATAGTAGTACTCTATTTTGTATTTCATTTTCACTTTAGAATTTAAGATTATCATTCGAAGCAAGGCGGCATCCGAGTTAATCTTTGTGCTTTCTGTAGCTCGGGAAAATATCCGTTTATTAAACTCAGCGCCGGCCATGAAATGCTAACTTGCTCTTCCGGATTCAGGACGAGATAAAACCCACGTAGCCGCTGCCTTCCTCCGCCAGATTTGGCGTCAAACTTTTTGCAATGGCGAATGTTGTTTATCTGTTTAGTGAATGACATTATACTTGTGTTATTCATCGGTTTGTTCACTTTAGCTTATTCATTTTATTCTTATTCTACCACTTCTGCTAATAATAATATGGATGATGATGATGATGATGATAATAAAAAATAATAGAAATAATAATAATATTCATCATCATCATCATCATCATCTCCTCCTACGCCTATTGATGCAAAGTGCCTCATTAATAATAATAATAATAATAATAATAATAATAATAATAATAATAATAATAATAATAATAATCAACTTGATGAAAATTCTTGAAAGTAAACAGCGTGTTTCGTGTATGTAATTCGCAATTTACAAAAGGAAATACGAATATCCTAATATCAGAGATAAGGAAAAATACTCTAGGAGCAATATTTATTTTTTATATATTTGCTGTCATGTTATGCATTGGAAGTTATTTTAGCCAAAATATTTCTCTCTTCCCGTTTATATTATTATCATCATCATCATTATCATCTCCTTTGCCTATAGACGCAAAGGCCCTCGGTTAGATTTCGCCAGACGTCTCTATCTTTAGCTTTTAAATCAATATTTCTCCATTCTTCATCTCCTAATATATATATATATATATATATATATATATATATATATATATATATATATATATATATATATATATATATATATATATATATATATATATATATACCAGATTGTGATATATAAGGAGATACTTGCTCACACCTGCCTCTTTTAGTTAAATTTTATGGGCTCAAATTTGAAGAAAATAACAAATTTGATGGTGAAATTAAGCAGTAAGATGATTATATTTTGTTAACCATAATAGACTTTCAAGATTTGTTTAAAATTATAAATAGATAGCATTGTCTATAAAGCATTGTTAATCGCAATTGGTTTCGTGTTGTCTTGTGATATGGGCGGTGAGAATCTTCAGAAGGAATTTAATATTTATATAATTTAGTCT
>NC_090736.1:26483607-26488607 GCF_036898095.1 Palaemon carinicauda
ATACTATTGCTTCTAAATTTTCTTTATTCTTTACAACAGCGAAATGCGAATTTGCGGATTCAATGATCAGGAGAAGAATCTATAGCAAAAGAATTCCTCTTCTTATGGCTGTTGCTGTTCCTGTTGTTGATATGGGAGATCTATGCTAACATATATAAAAAAACACATATTTACATTCTTACATGTTAGTTCACTTAATCTATTAATCTGTTTACTTCTATTTATTTGAAGTACTGCTGTCTCTCGCCCATACTGACGTAAGAAACATTTCCGATCAGTGAGAAGAAAGTTATTTTATTTCCCCGTTTCTTAAGGCGGGAAACTATCTCTATTGACTCTGGCTGGAATCACATAGGAAGTGAGGCGACACGAGTCACGGTTACACCGATATGCAAGACATCTCACACCACATGTCACCCTGTCACATAGGCCTAGGTAAGGTCTACCTTGGTCTTAGGCACGCGCTCACGTTTGTCAGTTGACACGATGGATTCCTTGACTGATGTTGCATTAGTTTTGTTGAATGAGCAAAGGAAAAAGGTGTTGCTGCCATGAGCATTTTCTGTTGAGGAATAGAAAAGGAGAATTTAATAAAAAAAAAATCTAACTAATGAAATATAAAGATAAAAAAATATGATAATTTAAAAATGTCTTACAAGACTAATGGGGAACTGAAGTCAATAGAGCTTCCATATTTGCAAACTGTGGGTTGGAATTGGCAAAAACTATATCATCAGATGAAAATAATCTTGATCCTCAGTTGAGTTTGAAATTAGTTTTAAATCTCATCATCAACAGCAGAAACAGTAACAAAGAACACAACAACAAAACACACTACATTAAACATAAAAAACATTATTTACAACTAAATAACACTTACAATACCAGGTTGAACAAAATTTATTCTTTTATATCATAATAAAATCTTATTTCAAAATGCCAAATTCATAACAGCAGGTTGAAAATGTATTTAATTTTTTTTTCAAATAAAAAATAAATTTCATAGGTATTTATAGAAATGAAAACACACGACAGCAGGTTGAACACAATTTATTTTCCTTTTTCAAAGTATAGGCCTATTGAAATTTTATTCTTTTTAAATATATAAAAAAAGAGCAGCAGGCTACTCACAACGAAATTATTTTTAAAATGAATGTGAAATTTTACTATTCAAGTAAATGAAAAGTGGTGAGGAAGAACACAGTTTTGCCTGACACGTGTGAAACGAAAAGTGAACAGGCTCACTTTTGGTCGACACGTCTTTTCCGTTTCTGACATGTCGTTATGTCATATGTGACCCAGATGGTAAAGATCTTAGTTACCACTTTACTTTTCATGCATGACACCTTGCAGGTCACGCGTCACTTCTTATGTGATTCCGGACTAACAGAGATTTCTACGGTATGCAAATGAAACTTTTCGCATAGGCTTAAACTTTAAATATTTGATGTGATTTCAAAGTACAAATCTATACAAAGATTGACTCATTTCTAAAATAGGTTTCTGTTCTTCAGTCACGACGTATAGGAGTTGGATATTCTTCTTTCTGTCGAAGCAGTTTGGGGAGACAGATTTTTCAAGGGGAGAAGATTCCCCTTCCTCTATCAAGTAAAGAAGACGACTCCACTTTTCCCATTAGGTAGAGTAAAGGATTGTCCTTTGCCCATTAGGTAGGGTAGAGACTCACTTTCCCTCATTAGGTAGGGAAGAAGACTCCACTTCCTTCATTAGGTAAGGAAGAAGACTCCACTTTCCCCATTAGTTAGAGGAGAGGATTCTCCTTTGCCCATTAGGTAGGGTAGAGACTCACTTTCCCGCATTAGGCAGGGAAGAAGACTCCCCTTCCTCCACCAGGTAAGGAAGAAGACTCCACTTTCCCCATTAGCTAGAGGAAAGGATTCTCCTTTGCCCATTAGGTAGGGTAGAGACTCACTTTCCCGCATTAGGTAGGGAAGAAGATTCTCCTTCCTCAATTGGGTAAGGAAGAAGAAACCACTTTCCCCATTAGGTAGGAGAGAGACTCCCCTTTCCCCATTAAGTAGGGAAACAAACTCCTTTCCCCCATTGAGTAAGATGCAGCCGTCGAGATTTGGTTTAGTATGTGTGGGTCAAGTTTGATAACTTTTTGCAAGTATTTCGGTAATTTTGGCAGCATTTTTCAAGTACTTTTGGAAGTATAAGATTTAGCACCATGGCACCGGGAGTTACAATTGACCGACTTTGTTTGATCGCTTTGGATTTAGCTTATGTCAGTACGAGCCCATTCCTTTGCGTGGTAAAGGTATAATGTGTTATAAGAGAAATAGTGTGGACTTATGAACTCTTTCAACAAAGAGACAAAGTCCCTTCCAGGCATAGTGTTGTGAAATAATAGTTTTTTTTAGTAAAACATTTCAGAAGAGCACCATCCCTCTCATCAGGGACTTCCAGGTTTGACTTCCAGAATTAGTGGCTTCATTTTACAGACCACTGTTTTTGGACCCAAGAAGGGCCTTCTACACAATGGGTTCAAGTGTACATGTAAGATGGATCTTCACATTCTTCCCTTGCTTATAACGAAAACTAAGTCTTCCCATAAAAGGAGACTTTTAGCCCATCAGTCAAGATGGTGAGCTAGGGTGTGATGCTTAGAGCCATCAAGTAATAATTTACTTGCTAGCGGTGTGGTGTATAGTGTACTAGGCATCTCTATATGGATTCGACTGACCGATTAACCAAGGTGATATACCGTACGACAGTTGAATTTAATATATTGTCAAAATAAAGTAAAATTACGACCCTAGTTGCAGCTTAGATATTAATTCAATATCGTGGTGAGACTCACTGAGGGAGGATTCATTAAGGCTAGTGGCTTCAGACCTTGTTTGCAGAGTTCTTGTCCTGTTCTAGGTCAAAATCTTTGCTAAAATGGGGGCTGTTATTCATGGCGGTCATTGCACCACCGTTTTTCAAATAAAGACCCCACCAGCAAGGTCTGGGTTCACAGGCCACAAGCTTTGGGACCGTACCCAGAGTATCACCATCCCCCCCCCCCCCTCCAACCATCCTATACCAGTCTACTCCTATGAGGTCTCATTCCAGACATCTTCAAGACACGTGGTCGTTAAATGCTGCCACAAAGGATCCGGGAGAATTCAGGAGGCCTATTGATGGGGGTGTCGGGCCACGTGACAAGGCCTGACCAATAGGACAGCAGTCAGGCCAATTCCCCCTACCCCCCAATTGGGGGCCAAGTGGGGTTAAGTCGACCCAGGAACAACTGGGTTGTCTTCTTAGCTAACAAACCTCCGTGAGAGGAACATCACCTCTTCGCTAACCAACATCTGTGAGAGGAACATCACCTCTCTTCGCCCTCAAGACATCAGGGAGGCAGGACCTGTGAAACATCCTCCACAAGGGAGGAACCAGAGTCCTTTTTACCAAGGTAAGGTGTCTGATTTTGAGATCCTCATCATCCTCACCCAGCATTCCTTCTCCTTCCCTTGTCACATCACATTTTTTCCTTTTATCCTTTAAAGAAAGATCCTACCCAATGAACCCTTTATCCTATTCCTTATGTCCCAACCACGTGTGCCATTGCTTCTAACCTTAATTAATTCACCCTGTGACAGTGTTGTTTCCCATGTGTAGTGTTTAAATTCCTAAGTTTGCTCTTTTATTTAATTTGCTTAAAGGTTTTAACCACACAACTTCATCGTGTTCCCAGCCTGTAGAAGTAAGTGAGCGGTTAATAGTCTAATTTATTACCCTTTCCAGGGAATGAGATTGCGATGCTCAAAACCTTCCAGGGAATGAGATTACGATGCTCAAAACCTTCCAGGGAATGAGATTCCGATGCTCAAAACCTCCCAGGGCCTACAATTAACTCCCTGTGAGCATGTGACAATCCAACTCCAGGTGAAGCCACGTGGCTTACTTGAAATATGGAGTAGTTATCTGTTGTGCTCCTTTTTTATTAATCTTCATTTAAGTATTATTGCAAATATATCTATTTTGTCGGTATTCCTTGTCTTTTTGCCGACTGACGACCTTACCATTAATTTCCTTTGTGTCAGCACAGAGTTCCCTAAGCAAGGCCAGACTCACAAGCATACGGGCGCGTGACAATATACATAATATAATATACACACACACACACACACACATATATATATATATATATATATATATATATATATATATATATATATATATATATATATATTTATATATATATATATATATACACATATATATAATATATATATACATATATATATATATATATATATATATATATATATATATATATATATATATATATATATATATATATATATGTGTGTGTGTGTGTGTGTGTGTGTGTGTGTGTGTGTATTTAAATATATATATATATATATATATATATATATATATATATATATATATATATATATATATATATATATATATATATAAGGGCTCCAATAGGGAAAATTAGCCCAGTGAGGTAAGGAAATAAGTAAACTCTAGGCGAAATATTGAACAATCAAAATGAAATATTCTCAAAACGATATCAAAACAGATATTTCATATATATAAATCATAAAAAGACTTATTTATGTTAGCCTGTTCAGCATAAGAACATTTGCTGCAAGTTTGAATTTTTGAAGTTCTACCGATTCAACAACCCGATTTGGAAGATCATTCCACAACTTAGTCACAGCTGGAATAAAACTCTGTAGTATTGAGCCTCTTGATGGAGAAGGTCCGACTATCAGAATTAACCGCATGTCTAGCATTGCGAACAGGATGGAATTATCCGGGAAAAATTATACTTGATGGTTCACAATAATTCCTCCTGATTTATCTCACTTTGTTCCAATTCTCAAGGGTATACATCAGTTCAAGCTTCGGCGTCAATGACCTTAGATGTCAGGATACCAGAAAACCTCAACTCAATCAATTAATCAACCAACACCAGTTCAAGAGTCATAATCGTCCATTTTACTGTAATAGGCAATTTTTAAGATCAACATTTA
>NC_090736.1:26501107-26512224 GCF_036898095.1 Palaemon carinicauda
CTGTGCCGGTCGGCAGCAACTGCCGGCCGGTAACAGCCAGTGTTGGCCGGCAATGGCTGCCAGCTAGCAACTACACAAGGTAGTACCCAGCTGCCGGCCACACTCTTGGTGACCGGCAGACAAGGGCTGACATAAGCCGGCCGGCAAAGGTACAAGACCGATGCCAGCCGGCAGCAAAAGAACCAGAGAACTACACCTGCCCGGCTGCCGGAGCCGGGACAGGTACAGCACAAGAAGAAAATAGAATGGATGCCGGGATAAGAGTGTACACTACCTCCAAGCCCGGCAACCGAAAGAGTGCATATAAGGAAGGGGAGAAACTAATTTAGGCTTCCTTGACCAATGCCGTCCGGCTCTGCCGGCAGGCATGGATGAGGGACCAAGAGAGGTCCGGGCAGCACCCAAAAACATAAGACCCTTGCCGGCCAGCAGCTCTGCCGGCCGGCAATGGGCTGAGTCAATTCCACATCCCAACCTATACTAGGTCCAGAAGTAGAACGACGTACAGTACAGTAAGACCCCTGCCGGCCAGCTCTGCCGGCCGGCAAGGTACAGTACAGTAATGGCTAGGCCATTACGGAGATAGAGGGGGAGGGACAAGAGGGTCCTGCCAACCTTGCTTTAGTGACAGATCACCCGCAGCCAAGAAACTTATCTTAGCCTAAGGGAGATCTAAGGGAAAAGGCCAGCAATACTTGCCAGCTTCCAGAGCACCAAAGCAAGGAAGGCGTTGCTACTCCCAAGGGAAGAACTTATCCTCCCCCGAGAACAGCAACAGGACTTAGTCTGGTCGATCACAAAAGAAGGAATCATAACTACAGAAACCTTCGGTAGTGACCTAAGGGAGCTAAGCTCCCTTTGTATGTGTTAGGTCAGCGAGGGGGACTCTGCCCCAAGCCAGACAACACAGACTCAGACTAAAAACTCTGTTGTTCTGTCCCTCTTGAACCATAACTACAGGAACAGGAAGGTACAGTAACACCCTAGTATAGTTTTATCGAAAATAAATTAGGAAAAAACCACTTAGGGATAAGCCCAAGGCTTAAACAGAGGGAAAGGGATTGCATACCTTCTCCGAAGAAAAGAAAGCAACCGGGGAGTATGATAAAGTATACTAAGGCTCCATAAGCAATTAGCCTAGGCACCAAGAGAATCGATTACCTAATTCACCGAAACTCACACGTATACAATCTTGGAAATATTCCACACAGTCTAAAATGTATAAAATATAGCCTAAAGCTCCAATAAAATTTTAATTACACTCGGAAAAACCAAATTCATGCATGAAGTACTAGGACCAAACGACTAGGCTACATGGCCTAGCGTAGGCCAGAATGGCGAATACTTCGCCAAATAATACTAAGCACGAAAGGAAATCCTATGTAAAGCTAAATAGCTAAAATTTATTAAAGCAAAACAACCAGGAATATCGCTCTGACTAACTAATTTATACCTAGCGAGCGACAGTGTCCAGGACACCTCTGGTAGGCTACGGCTCTTGTATCAAAGATTAATCCTATTAATCACTCAAAATTTTACCAAGAGCCTACATTTATACATAACAGACACTATACTCAACTTATCAGAGGCCAACGAAGACGAAGAAGCCATGAAAAGCCGAATAAATCCAAGATTTGCGAGAAAAACAGGAAAAAGCACCGAGTTGTTAAGCTACGCAAAAAGGAATACAGATGGCGCCAGGATTGGCGCCAGGCACGCATACGAATCGGGGGATAGGGAAGCCTTGGGAGCGGCTCCCCTTTTTCTTTCCCGAATTCGTATCTCGTCAATCACCTCCTACGAGACGAAATCTCTGTCCAGGATGTAGATTGCCATGTGACGTGTCTAGAATACGTCCTCTGATATGTCGCGATATCCCTTTCACGAGGGATACTCGCTCCAGGAGTTAGAATTCTGATACCTTAAGGTAAATTCTCTGGGAATATCGCCGTAGTTGTAATATACCCTAGGAAGCTACCCTATAGGAACTTCCATCAGGACGACATGGCTTGAGCCCAGAAATATACATATATATATACACAAATATATATATATATATATATATATATATATATATATATATATATATATATATATATATATATATATATATATATATATATATATATACACACACACACATATATATATATATATATTTATATATATATATATATATATATATATATATATATATATATATATATATATATATATATATATATATATATATATATATATATATATATATATTTATATATATCTATAGTGTGTGTGTGTTTGTCTGTATATATATTGGTGTGTATGTGTATTTACATACATACATACATATATACATACATATATATATATATATATATATATATATATATATATATATATATATATATATATATATATATATATATATATATATATATATATATATATATATGTATATATATATATATATACAGACATACACACATTATATATATATATATATATATATATATATATATATATATATATATATATATATATATATATATATATATATATATATATATATATGTATGTATATATATAATGTGTGTTTGTCTGTATATATATATATATGTAATAGTTAGAATAGTAATATTACATGTTTAAAACAAATGACGTAATATGTCATGTTGGATGGAAGAGCTAACCCTGAGATTTGCTGTAGTCATTCAAATTGTAAACAGGATGTATAATGCAAAGACGGCAAATTGACATTCTTTCTTAACGTCAACACATTGTCTCCTCGTGTGAAAGTTTGTGACGTCACCGGATGCAGGTGTCTTCCGATTCCGTCACTTGGCTAAATTAAAGCAAGCATACGATATTTGTGATATCGATAATTTGTTCAGTTCATATCTAAACTTCACCAGAATTGGTCATGTGGACCAACACAGCTTCCTCCAGTGATGGAGATGTTTAACTCTGTTGTTTATTAAAAATAAAACTTAAAAACCATTAAGATGTAGTCAGTAAACCATTTAAATACATCTGAAAACAACTCATACTCAAATGTGTGCTTAAGACAGTAGCACACCAATAAATGGTGGCAGCGATTAAACTCTAAGACAGCGGTTAAACTCTAAGACAGCGATTAAACTCTAAGAATTAAAGAAATATCTTCAAGACTTCAAAATAAATAGCTGTAAAACCAGAGAAATATCTTCAAGACTTCAACATAAAAGCTGTAAAACCAGAGAATGATCTTCAAGACTTCAAAATAAAAGCTGTAATACCTGATAAAGATCTTCAAGAACTCAAAACTATCTACAAGAATCTACAATTTTGACTAAGTCCAACGGAAAAGCTAACATCAACATATGTTAGTATACAACTTGAATCTTCAATCAACATCCTAGGAAACCCAAGGACTGGCATTCAACAATTGCAAGACATATCCAGGAAGAACTACATTCAACAAGAAACTAGAACGAGACATCGCTAACAAAACATCAAGAGAGAGAGAGAGAGAGAGAGGACGTGTCGACTTCATATAAAGCTAAGTACAGAGATTTTGTATTCATTTCAGTTTGGGCAGTGAAGTGTAGTTATCACAAGTCGTTAGTCAATTATTACTGGGGTGAGTGAATTCCTAAACTTTGTTATAAGAAACTCCGAATTCTCATTTAGAATTTTTCTTTCTTTGTGCTAATTCCTTTTTCTTTCATAAACTCTTGGGGGGAAATGTATTGGGATTAGTAACATTGTTGGGGGAATTTTATTATACATATGCGTTTACGCAGTGGGCGTCTGTACTCATATAGATATTTTGATAGGATTGAAAGGGGTCAAAGAGATAGAAAAAAAAAATACAGCAGTCATGGCTCCTCCTGTCAGCCCTACCCCTGGACCTAGTGGTGTAGGCCAGGCTAATCCTCCTCCAATTGTGACGCTTGTAAATGCCAGGTCAGCAATCCTTCCTTTTCAAGGTCGTGTCAACGGGTTCTTGCCACAAAAATTGGAGTCATGGATTTCATCCGTTGATGCCCATTTAAATGCCAAACAAATCGTAAATCCTTTTGTACAATTACAAGAAGCTAAAAGTTTTATAGATTTTTCTAAAGGGGATGCGAGTGCGTATTTAAGAGGTGTTTCATTTCAGGAAGCAGTTACTTGGGATGATTTCAAAGTTAGGTTACGCGCGATTTATGGGGGTGAGGAAGCTTTGGATGTAGTGTTAACGTTACGAAATACACTTAATCAAGCCACTATGAATCGGCTTAATGTTGTTGAGAGAGCAGCTCTCATAGCTGATAGGCTTAACGAATATCAGGACATTTTAGGTAATTCCACTTGGGTTACTAACGATAACATCTCCGTGAAAGATTTTTTACGATTAATGTATTTAACTTGCATGACACTTATGTTGCCTGAAGCTTTAGTGCGGTGCTTTGATAAGAAGTTAATGCCTGCAAGTACGGAATTGGATGTCTATAAACAGATAAAGAAACACATGTCCAAGTGTCCAGATCTCGATCCCGTGGTAACTCAAGTTTTTGCTAAGAATGAAACAAAACCACAAACAGTGAACGTAATTAACAATCCAGTAGCGGGAGTGACGTGTTACATCTGCAAACGTCAAGGTCACATAAGCGCAGACTGTAGAACGAAATTTTGTTCAGTTCACAACACAGCATCACATTCTTATAGTCAATGTTACGCGCGTAAGACACAACAATATCCTAGAAATACACTGTCAATTCCACAGTCAGTTCCATATGGAAATAAAAAGAAAAATCCTCATTTTAACAATAAGAAGAAACAACAAAATGTCAATGCAGTTCAGAGTCCGAAACAAACAAACACTTCTTCAAATATCGCTGAGCCTGGGCCGTCAAACCAGACCTCGCAAAGTCAGCCTAATTTTCAGAATGTGCAGAGCAAAGCAAATACCACATAGTTAACTCTAGAGGGGAAGAGAGTGATGTTTGGTCAAGGTCATTTATGTCAACATCAATAGTATTGAATAATCAATTTAATGTTTTATCAGATAATTGTGAGACAATAGATTTTCCTATGAAACACACGGCCGAATTAAGTAAAACAGTGCATGCTCCCGTAGATTTGCAACGAATTCATACAATAATAAGCCAAAATGAGTTACGGCCAACCTTATATGCTGTAAATTTAGAACACAAATCCTTTACGTTATTTTTTGACTCTGGTAGTCCACGTAATATTATGGATTTGAAGACGCATCATTTGTTGTTTTCGAACTTTCCGATTGAAAAATCAGGAATTAGACTTTCTGGTATAGGAAATAATGAATTAAACGTCATAGGCATAACTCATATTCAGTTCAGAGTCGGTAATCGCACGTTTGCCGATACATTTGTTGTTGTGAAAAACATTAATATGTATCCAGCTGTAATCATAGGATACCCATCTATTGGAAATCAAAATATTATCTTAGCTCCTGCAAAGCACGGCGTGTATATCAAAGGGAAATTCTATAAGTCTTCTAATACCTCAAAGTCAGTTTTGGATAAAAAGGAGACGACGAATGTAACCGTAACGTACGTTGAAGAACCAATAACTTGTCTCACTAATAAAGAAATAATATACGCGACCCAGCAGAATTCTCGTTCACCCGTAATATCATCTTGCACGCAATATATCGAACCAAACATACCTTCGAATTTAATAGTGTAAATAAAGAAAAAACTACCGGGATCTGAAATATTAATCCTTTCCGATACTTTGAAAACTAACGCATTGTCTGTCACACAAGCTATTTATACAGTAGGCTCACATCAGCAATGTAATATCGAAGTCTGTAATCATTTAAATAACACTTTAGTAATTCACAAAAATCAACATATCTAGGATGTAGAAGTTTATAAACATCGTATTCTTACCGTTGCTGAAATCAATCACTCTCAATCAGTTGCGGATGAATCCCTTTTACGATCTATTAAAAATAAAATCAGTAAGGACATTCAAGACGAAGAAATTCAGCAGAAAATTTTTGAACTTTTAACTAAATATACAGATGTCTTTTCCACTACGGATGGATCCTTAGGAAAAACAGATGTGATCGAGCATCAAATAAGGTTAAAAGACAAGAAAAAAATTATATATGTACCCTCGTACGGACTCCCTATGAAATTCCAGAATGATATAAATGATGAAGTAGGTAAAATGTTAGAGGAAGGAGTCATTAGAAAATCAAATAGCCCTTATAATTTTCCTTTAGTAGTTGTACCGAAAAAAGATCGAACATGGCGTATCTGCGTCGATTTTCGTCGTCTAAACGAGGAAACGATCCCTGATCGATTCCCAGTGCCATGTACTGACGATATTTTGTCTTTGTTAGGTCAGAATAAATATTTTACCAGTTTGGACTTACTTAAAGGCTTTCACCAGATATCATTAGAAGAAGATAGTATCCCATACACAGCCTTCAGCACAGCCAGGGGACATTATGAATTTTTACGGATGCCTTTTGGTTTACGTTGTGCTCCTATAACATTTACAAGAATGATTAACATAGTGTTTGGAGACTTGTTAGGGGATATATTGCATGCCTATATGGATGATCTTGTAATCTTTTCCAACACCTTAGAAGAACATCTACGTAAGTTAGAACTAGTACTACAGAGATTAAGACAACATAACTTAAGGGTAAAGATTAGTAAGTGTGAATTTTTCAAAACAGAATTAATATATTTGGGTTTCATGGTGTCAAGCCAAGGTCTTAAAGTAGTCCATGATAAGGTGTCGGCTATACGTAATTTTCCCATACCTACTAATGTCAAGGGAATACAGCAATTTCTGGGTTGTAGTGGATATTACAGGCGTTTTATACGCAACTATTCAATAATAGCCGCTCATTTAACTGATCTTACGAAGAAGGGCGTAGATTTCATATGGTCTGAGCAACATCAACAGGCGTTTAATACTTTGAAAGATGAACTGTGTAGTTCTCCTATCTTAAAATTTCCTGACTTCGGTAAGGAATTCTTCATTGCAACAGACGCCTCAGACTTAGGAGTAGGAGGGGTATTGCTTCAGCAATATGATAAACAGTTTTTCCCGATAGCTTTCTATTCTCGAAAATTGAGAACTTCCGAAAGTAAGTATGCAGTAATAGACAAGGAAGGACTAGCTATTGTTAATTCGCTAGTGCATTTTAAGTTCATAATTTACGGTTATCCCGTTAAGGTTCTTACTGACCATAAACCACTAACAGAGTTCTTTAAAGGCTTCAATCACAGCCCTAAACGAACTCGGTGGCATTTAATCATTCAAGATTTTGGCGCAAGAATCGGGTATTTACCTGGGAAAGCAAATATCATTGCGGATGCATTATCACGCAACCCCGTGTCATCTTGTACGGAGTCTTTAGCTGAATTAATAGATATATCAACATCCATGCCTATTGTAAAAACAATATCTGAACAAGAAGATTTAGGCTGGAGTGCTGAATTGTTACAGACTGAGCAAAGAAAAGATCAGAAAATAGAAACAATTATAAATGCTTTGAAAGGCAATCATAAAGAAAAAGAATATATAAAGTATAAGCAGCAGAATTATATAATCAAAGATAATATTCTGTGTAGGACTGTGACAAGGAAAACCCGCAATACACCACATGTAACTAACGACCAGGTAGTAGTACCAATCTCACTTATTTCCACTGTCCTGAATTGGTTGCATTCAAATCCATTACATGGACACCCTGGGTTCTCATTAATGTCACAGGAAGCCAAATCATTGTTTTATTGGCATACAATGCTTACAGATATAAAAAGACACATAGCTAATTGTCGCACATGTCAGGAAAACAAAGGGCATACGAAAACACCTGTCAGCCTAGGAGCTTATCCTGTTCCCAATCAACCCTTTGAAAGAATACATTTAGATTTGTTAACAGGATTTTACGAGTCAGACAGAGGAAATAAGCACCTCTTAGTAATTATAGATGCTTTAACTCGATATACAGAACTGATAGCGCTTAAAACTAAAACTGCGATTGAATGCGCTAGGAAGTTTTACGAGTGTTACATTTGTAAACATGGAATTCCACACATGATAATATCAGACTCGGGTGGTGAATTTAATAATCACTTTCTTACCTCATTGTGTGAATTCCTCAACATAAAGAAGATTAATACCATGATATATCACCCAGAGTCGAATGGGCTAGTGGAAAGAGCAAATAGGAAGATATTAAATATATTGAGGGTAACACTAGGGGGATCAGACCCCAACTGGGATATTGCAATACCGGCGGCACTGAGTACTCTGAATCATTCATATCATATATCAATTAAAATGTCACCGCATGAAGCATTGTATGGTACCCCAGTTAGAACACCTTTCCATGTATTAACGCCTACAACTAATCTATCAAATCCTTTAAAAGAATGTATAAATGCAAGTATAAGTCGATATGATATCCTTCGAAAGAATTTAGAAGAATCATAAATCATAATGAAAAGGAATCATGATAAAATAGCGAAACCAACTAAAACATATACCGTGGGTGATAACATCTATATTCAAATCAATGTCAGAAAAGGGCTCAACTATAAACTAACCCCTAAGTTTGAAGGCCCATTTAACATTTTGGAAACATTAACGGCCAATAGGTTTAGAATTCAAAACGTAGCCCAACCCACGGATGAGAGAATAGTACCATTGTCTCACATAAGAAATTAAAAAGAAAAGAGAGGAAAAGAAGTGAGGAAAAATTTTATTTTGTGTGACTAAAAATTTTCTTTTTAATACAGGAGTAATTACATATATTTTTTCTCGTTACAGGTTTCCAAGATGAATTTTTTGTTGTTGGGAGTGATATTGTTCGCTCAGACATTTTTCTCGTATGGGATGAGTTCTAAGACTAAGAATATATATTTTAAATATGGCAATATAGTTGAAAGACAAGAAGACATTTTTATTACATCAACCAACGTAATTGTCGAAGTGCATATGCAAGCAATTTTTCTTCAAGAGAATGATGTCACTAGCTTAAGAACCGCCATTTCAAGGTTTTCTGCATCATTGGATGAGTTGCATAGGAGACATTTTCATTTGACTACTAAGAGTTTGCTTGGATCAACATTAAAAGTTGCAGAGATGCTATCTGATGACTTGAAAAATAAGACTGGCGAGACAGGATCTTTGGCTTATGACCTTTTGATGTGGACTGTAGGACACGAACATAAAGAAAGACGGAATCCGTTCATTTATGCTGCATTAAGCATCTTTGGGTCTGTTGCAAGTTTAGGTTTAGGACTTTCCAATCGTCTTAAAATTAGTAATCAAAATAAGAAAATTGAGTTCTTGACTCATAAAGATGGATTGATTATGTCAGAACTAAGGGATCAGTTAGCTTCAATCAATAAAATTATGGATTTGTTAAATGAACATTCAGATAATATCGTTCAAATTATGGAAGTACAGGATTTGTTGGCAACATTAACGTATTATGATTCAAAGATAGATCACATACATAACAGAATTGCACATTTCATTGAGAAATCCAAGGATTATGTAGAAGCTATCACGTTAGCAACTAAAGGTGTATTGTCGCCCCATTTGTTGCCTATACGTTACTTAAAATTAGTTCTGGAGAACACTAGGGATAAACTAGGCTATGTTCCTTTGTTAGACGAACATAGGTTAGAATTTTATTACAGCCTAATTACAGTAAACGTAGATAATAACAAGATTAGGATTACAATTCCCTTTGATTCTTCTGATGCCTGGCAATCTTACAGGATATCACCATTTCCGACTTTCATGACGAATCACTCAAATCCAGTAATATCCAGTTTGGCAGGACACGTATTGATTTCCCCAGACAAGGAAACATATACGGTCATTAAAGACTTAAATCAATTAACTCACTGTTCAGACGCAATGGATAGAAAAATATGTACAGCTGACTCATTTGAATTCCGTAAAAACTTAATGGATTCATTCGAGTTAGGTATAGTGCTAGACGGTGCTCTCTCCCATACAAGTGAAAATTGTCTGGATAAGCTTTATCCCTTTGACAATAAAGAATTCAATTGCAGACTAAATAATGGCTCGTGGATACGATACGACAAGGACGGCTTCAATGTATCATGCCCTGACGGATCCACATCCTTCAACCACATCTTCGTCGCAGCAGATGGCTGTATCGGACTTCCCCGAATTCCATGGTGACTGGTCTACGGACAATCATCAGAGAACGAGCTTACTTCGCGAACTTCACGTGGACCTCTACAATGCCAGCACTTCCTCTTCCCTTACAACGGCCGTTGTGGCAAAGCAGTTGATGAAACTTACCGAAAAGGACCACCTGTCACCGACTTATGAAGAAATTCTTCACCCCATAATACTGGCTAGTTTGTGTGTCACGGCGATGATATTTATCGCCGTGAACATCCTTGTTTGGCGTAGGTTACGGCACAGCAAGCAGCTACAAAGAACGAGTTGCATAGCCCTAACAATACCCCCTACCTGATCCAGTTCAAAGCTGTATGAGTGGCCACCTCATTCGCTAAGGGAGTAATTTGTCAGGAGATGTTTGTATGAAAAGCTGATTAGTACGCTAGTAATATGTAATTAAAGAAATTCTCTACATTGCATTGTTAAAAATACATTTAAAACAACATTTGAAAAATAAATAAAATAAAAAAGGATATAAATAATTTTTTTCTCTCGGCATCTAATAAAAGTATATAAGCCGAATGTTAAAAAAAAAGAAAAGAGAAAAAAAAAATATAATAAAATATATAACAGAATCTTTGGGCATCTAATAAAATATATCAGCCCTATATATAAATATATATATATATATGTACGAAACCGTGGTACGTGTACGTACCAGGAATTCGTGTTTGTGCACTAAAAAATTGAGTATCTTGTTTCTGACAAAGGTAACAATTATTCTTTATCAAGTTACCGAATCATTTGTAAGTCAGAATTTATTTTGTTTTTTGGTACCATGTAATCATTTGCTAGCAATGTACCATATATGTGATCTTGGTTTTATCATGCATTTTTCTTTTTGCTTTGGTAATATCTTTTTTGTATGCATTATTGTTATTATTTTTTAATGTGCCTATTTGGACATTCGTCTCAGTTGAGTATGGCTAAAA
>NC_090736.1:26512724-26515224 GCF_036898095.1 Palaemon carinicauda
ACAACCTACTCTTGGCCCGTCACATTGGTGACCCCAGAGTGGGACTTGCACCTCCTGCTTTCCCCCCCTCACTGTTGCTATGGTGGACTCCACGAAAGTTGGCGCCCCCCCCATTCACACCTTTCGTCGTTCGCCAACGGAGAGGCGTTTGGTTAGTTTCAGCGCGCAGAAGTCCAGTTCTGCATGAAGGGCGTGACTGGCTCAATGACCAAAGCAGATTATATTCTCGCGGTGATACCCGAGGACACCTTCCCGGAAATTTCTCACTGGCTTATGAACAAGGAGACACTCACTCCTATAGTGTATGTCACCCTCTAAACGTACGTTCTGCAGCAGTACTTGCCATCGCCAGCTGCCCATATAGCAAAGCTTTTTCAGGCCTCTCAACACTCCGTTGGCAGACCAAAGGGCTTCGCTCGCCCTAAGGGAAATGACCAGTATTGCTCGCCTGCGACCTGCTTCCTGCCCTTTGGGTACGCCGTTTACCCGAACCTGTACGCGCTGCCATACCCAATGTCGATAGTTTACCCATAAAGGACTTGATGACCAAAGCCGATGCCCTTATGGACAGCCACTTCACGGCCTTCAAGACCTCCATCAACGCCTCCACTCCTGACGAAGAGGACACCTATTCAACGTCAACCGAAGCCGACATGAATGCCGTAGGACACACGCCTACCCCGTGATGTGCCGGAGCGGCGACAAAGCCACCCATCACCCACCACTCGCTTCGCAGCCCCAACCTACGTCTTGTACAGCCACTTAATGCCGACCACTGACCGCAGTTTTGCTACTACCACTCCAGATTCGGAGCTGCCGCAAACAAACGTCAGGGGCTAAAAAACTTGAAAGTAGCCCATCGTTCGTGGCAGTGGCCTCCCGTGTTTCTAATCTTTTTTTTTACGTGATGCAGGAACGGGCATGCAATTTTTGGTTGACAAGGTTGCTTGTTGTTCTCTTTGCCAAGGGAACTCTTCGGGGCACAACATAGTCTGTCAAAGTCTGGAGACGTCTGCCTGGTAGCTGCCAACTGATCTGATACCCACCTACCATTATGAGAGCCTCACATTATCGTTTAGGAAATGGCAAATTTAAATGGAAGTTTCTCGTTACTGACATCACATTGCCAATGCTCGATGCGTATTTCCTCTCTCATTTTCACCTTCTGGTCGATGTCACCCACTGACGATTGGTCAACGCAGACTCTGTACTTGTCGACACCTCTTCAACCCGCCCCCCTCCAACCTCGCTCTCCACATCAGAGCACCCACGGATGCCTACGCCCACCTCCTCACATCATTCCCGGAAGTTTTCCGTCCAGAACTTCGCCAAACATACACGGCTCCAGCAAAACACGGTATTTATCACCATATCAAGACGACAGGACCCCCAGTCTTCGCCAAATTCAGATGTCTGGCACTGGATCAATTGGCAGCCGCCAAACAGACGTTCGCCGAAATGGAAGAAATGGGCCTTTGCCCAAAAGGCCTCCAGCTCATTGTCGTCACCCTTAACACATCATCCTGAAGAAAGACGACTACCTTTGTCCGTGTGGGGATTACAGGCACCTAAATATGCAAAGAGAACTGGATCACTAACCCCCTCCCAAACATCACCGACGTGACCTCCTACCTGCACAAAGCGAAGGTTTTCTCCACCATCAACCTCCTAAAGGGTGCCTATGAACCCAGAAGACATCCCCAAGACCGCCATCACCACCCCCTTCGGTATATAAACCTTTAATTACACCTGTTTTGGCCTTCGTAATGCTGGGGCCACTTATCAACATCTCATGGATGGCATCTTAGGGAATCTCCCCTTCTGTGTATGTTACGTGGACGACATACTTGTGTTCTCTTCCTCAAAAGAGGAACACCTCCGTCATCTGCGCATCGTGCTTGACTGCCTGCAGCAAAACGCCTTGTAGTCTGGTACGATAAGTGTACCTTTGGAGCCAATAAAAGGTCGTTCTTAGGGCACCACATCATTCCTGAAGGAGTCCTTCCCCTCTCTGAGGTGGTAGCGCCCGTTCAAAACTTCTCCATGCCCACGACCGTCACAGCACTGCAGACATTCTTGGGCATGATTCACTATCATCAACGTTTTCTGCCAGCCATTGCCACTACTCTTGCTCCCCTCTACGCCTCCCTCAAGGGCAAGCCAAAGACCTGAAGTGGAGTCCCCTTCAAGAAGCGGCCTTCTTCAACGAAAAGAATGCTCTACCAACTGCTGCTCCTCTCACTTTTCCCCGTCCCACATGCCCCTCTCCTTTTCTCCACCGATGCCAGCGACATCACTGTTGGTGCAGATCTCAAACAGGTGGTCAACGGCTCGCCCTGCCCATTGTCCTTCTTCAGTAAAAAACTGTCCAAAGCAGGATCCGGCTATTCTACCTTCGATCGCGTATTACTAGCAGTGCACTTGACTGTTCGTCAGTTTCACCATTTCTTAGAAGGTACGCCCTTCTTCATTCGCACAGACCAGACGCCTTTGGTGCACG
>NC_090736.1:26520224-26527724 GCF_036898095.1 Palaemon carinicauda
ACAGATTTTTTCTTGACTAGAAATTATCTCACTGACTAGCTTCATCAACCATATTTAACAGTTTACCTATTCTACTGATCTCCTTATATATATATATATATATATATATATATATATATATATAGATAGATAGATAGATAGATAGGTACTGTAAGTGAGAGAGAGAGAGAGAGAGAGAGAGAGAGAGAGAGAGAGAAGTGTATAGGGTAGCTGTTTGTGTGTCTTCATTCATAAAGTTGCTATACTGCTGGAGTATCTAGTAACTACGTCATACTACAGTAGAGTATCAATGAGTGGGAGGGCCTTCAGTAATGACGTCTACATAGTCTCTCTCTGGGTGCATCTAAATTTAGCTAAGTTACCCTTTCAATTTCTTAGATTTACTCTGGTAAGTGCCTTTAATATTCACATTAGACATTATTGCATATTTTTGCCGATTAGGCTGTGGCTTCAAATACCTATTTCCAAAATATGACCCATATCCGATATTTTGGTAGGATTTTATCACCGAAAATCAATTGGACACGGCTAAGAAATGCTTAGTAGTTCCTTTCTAACTGTTCTTGGAATTTTATCCTAAAATATGTTCAGATTGACAATCATCAACATCATCTGCTCCCTAAAGGGCCTCGGTTATATTTCGGCAGTTATCTCTATCTTGAGCTTTTAATTCAATACCTCTCCATTCATCATTTCCCACTTAACGCCTCATAGTCCTCTATATATGAAGATTATTTATTATTAGTCTACTTTTTTGCTATTAAAATTAGGGATTTGTTTCGAATCTGTGTAGGAGGTAAGAAAGATAATACTAAAGTTCAAAGTGTATTTCCCAGAAAGAAGAATATTAGGATGAAAGAAGATATTTTTTTTTTTCATTATTATTCGTAAGGAAGTACCATAAGAGGGTAAAAACAAATTAGAAAGAGGATTTGCGATGAGAAATAAAAAGAAGAGAAGTAATGCCTAGTATATTCATTAAGAAAGTTGTAACATGTTATGACGAAAGAATATTCTATCGTATAAAGTATTATATAGTTATATAATTATTCATAGAGTTTTATTATTGTGCTTTGTTGAAAGCGATATAGGATCCCATGATTGTATTAATGTGATGTAACTATATAATTTTTAGTCATAAGTCTGCTAATTATGATGCGACATAGGTATTTGTAAAATCTATTTTTTTTCCATTCGTGGATAGATATTTGTCTCATGCTCAGACTGTCGTAGTTTTACTTTAGGTATATGTGGACATGAGTCATGGTATAACAATGAAGCAATCTCCTATAGATTTAGTAGATTTGAGAACAAAGCCATCAGAAGAATATTGGGAGTTAAATGGCATGACAGGATTAAAAATTAAACTAAGAGAAATTACTCGAGTACCATATGTGAACGAGATCATGATGAGGGGTAGATGGAGATGGTTTGGGCAGGCTCTTTGCACTCCACGAGAGAGATTAGTTCACCAAACGTTTAGCTGGGTTCCACGGGGCGCTAGAAAAGTTGGAAAACTAAGGCCTATAAAGCGTGACGTAGGTGATAATGAATGGAGAACTATTGAATTAAAAGCGCCAGATATAGACGACTGGCGAAAACTATCCGAGGCCCATTGCGTCAATAGGCGTAGGACGAGTTGAGGAATATATATATATATATATATATATATATATATATATATAAATACTTTCCCTCGCATGCTATTGATTGTGTATCAAACTTCCGTTTATAACCAGACATAGATAGATTCCATAAACACGGCAAACTGTACCTCACAAAAATGTATTTTAGTTCACAACGTAAAATATTCTGGTTAAAGAATATTTTTTGTATGCCTGTGAAGCATGGAGTGGAATTCGTTATTGAAGTTCAAAAATTTTCCAATTATTTCTCGTCAGTAAAATACAAGTTCACTTTTCAGTAGATTCTGAGTAGGCTAATGTTAGACTGATGTCTGGTTAAATCTTATCTTATTTTTAACCGAGAGGTTTAATTTTGGTTTAACTATTGGATGAGATTGTCAATCATAATTTATAAGTCATGATTGGCATTTGAAAGTTTTTAACGTTGTGAGGGATAATCTTAGAACAGCCTGGCCACTACGCTTTTGTTAAGACCTTGGCAAGAAACTTTACATCAATACCATCACTAAACTTTTTATGAGAGACTTGAAGAAAATTATCAAGTAAACTTAGCAGTAGATTGTTTACAAAAGAGATTGTCTTGAAAACAGATGAATTGCTTCCTAAAGAAACTCCAACAAAACTATGCCGTAACATTACCAGTAAATTGTTTGTAGTACACTGTTGAAATTTTGCCGTAAAATACGGTAAAAATCCTGAAATAAATGTTGATAGGCATTTACCGTTTTAAAAAGGGATATATTGACGCAAAGGAGTGATATAAGAGTCACCAGCCCGTGAAAGATAATAATAAAGTAGGGTAAAATTACGGTCGCCTGTATTTTACTGAAATATGGGGAAGAACAGTATCTTTTTACGAAGAATTTTCCATTAAAATTACGGGATTTTTAACAGTATAGACGTTGTCTCAAGGAAATCAGTCATCAATCTTTTGAGAAATTGTTTATCTATGAGCCTTTCTTGGAAATCTTGTAGTAACCCAGCCACTCTGCTGTAAAAGAATTGCTATTACTATCGAAAAAATTTAATGAAACAGGATATATTAAGCATATCTCGAAGCGTTAGAAAATGATCTTAAATAAGATCTTATGTTAAAATTTTTTGAAGCTTCTCTAATTCTTCCATTACAACATTTTCAGCGAACGACTAAAATAACCTGGGATGTTTGTTTTTAACGTTGCTATGGTCGCATGGGAGGTGGGCGTGTCCATGACTTAGTTAAAGTGCAATAGAAAACGGGATTGCAATTCCAGTTTTCTATACATCTGAAGGGGTAAACTACATTTGTACCAGAGAACTTTCTGTGAAAATTTCTGCTGTACCCGACCACTAAACTCAGTAAAGAAGAGAATTTTTTGAAAAAAAAAAAATACCGCCAAATTCTTTAACCAAGGGCCGTATTTGGATGAAATCCTGATGAGGGGTAGATGGAGATGGTTTGGGCATGCTCTTCACACTCCCTCAGAGAGATTAGTTCACTAAATGTTCAGCTGGGCTCCACAAAGCACTAGAAGAGTTAGAACACCCAGGCTTACATGGCTGAGGACTATGAAGCGTGAAGTAGAAGATGATGAATGGAGAAGTAGTAAATTAAAAGCTCAAGATAGAGACGACTGGCGAAATCTAACCGAGTCCCTTTGCGTCAATAGGCGTAGGACGAGATGAAGATGAAACTCTTTATAAAAGAGAATTTTCCAAGAATATTTTCAGCAGCCTGATCACTGAACTCAATACAGAAGGAAATTTTCTGGGAACATTGTTGTTGCAACAGGATCACGTAAGTAACTAGAGGGGCACTCAGTAGAGCACAGACCTCCGCCACGGCATCTTATTTGTCTACCCTTTGTTTGACCTTGACCTTGGCCTTTGATTTTAATATGTATTCAGTGGATTTTCATACACTCAAATATTAACCAAGTTTGAAGTCTATATAGCAGCGATTTTCAAAATTATGGCCGATTACGTCAATTGGACATTTCTCTTGAATATGACCTTGACCTTTGACCTTGAGTTTCCCAAATTTGATAATTTTCTGCTTTTTACATAAAAGATAATCCCTGCAAATTTCATTACTCTACGATTACAATTGTGGCCAAGAGAGTGTTCACAAACAAACACACACATACACACAAACAAACACAAGCAGGAGTAAAAACAAAACCTTCCTCCCACTTCCTTAGCGGAGGTATTTATAGAAGAAAATTTTATGGATAAATTTTGCAGCAACTATCCTCATGACTTATTAGTAACGGCCCTGCATGGCAATCTGTTGGATGTGGGTTTGGGACCCTCTCAACCTCGTTAATTTCTATTAGCGTCTGCCACCTCAGCATCCTTGTGAGTTAGCGATGGGGGTTTAAGGGAAGTCTGTTTGTCTACCTAGTGAATCATCAGCAGCCTATGTCTATCTCCCCCTAGTCCTAGCTGATCACCATTATATATAATCCGTCTCTAGGACAGAGGAAAGGTCCTCTGCCAATAATAAGAGACCTTTAAAGCTCTACTTTTATATTCATCATAAAAGAGGGCTCATGTTTTTTTTTTTTTTTTTTTTTTTTTTTTTTTTCTTTTTCGTACCAACTAAATTCGTTATTGAAGAGAACTCTTCAGGATATTTTTCAAAAACCTTGCCACGACACTCATAAAAAACGAATTATACAAGAAAAAAAAAAATATAATTTCAAGGAAAATTATCAAAAAATCTGTGCAGTGATTGTCTTTGGAGAATAGAGGGAGATGGGTATCGAAATGTTTATAATCTATAATGGAGATGATATCAATGTTAAAATTTTCTGTAAATTCAAGTTTATCAATACATTCTGGGGGCTTGCGATTTATTGCAGTAAAATAAGCAAATAAGGGGAGGAATAAAATTTTAAGTTCAAATTTATATTGTTCAAATGGAGTTATTTCTATCATTCGGTTTGATGGAGTGTTTGTTTTCATAACAACGTACCTATAATTATGAATTTTCTTATTACATATATTTACACTAAATTGAGATATGAAGTTTAAATTTCATCAATTATTTTCTACTCTTTCAGTCTATATTCCTTCGCAAGTTGAAGCAAAAAGTCGAATCATTTATGAATTACGATGCTTTTATTACTTTTACAAAAATAACATAGTTGTTGTTTTTTGTCAGCGAAGCGAAGTGGTAAATATATAAAAACAAGTGACATATGCTGCTTTTTTTTTCCTTTTTTATGTAACATAAATTCACATTAATGCTGTAACTTATACGAATCACATTTTCCCAGAACTCAAAAATATATATTCTGAAATACTGAAATATTCAAACGTGAAATGATACTCTGAAAAATATCCCATTTTCTGATAACTTGTAAAATACATTGTAGAGAGTTGAATTTATCTAATGACAAAACACTTAATTTTCACTGATATCTTTTTTTTATTTCAAAATTCATATTCTGTTAGAGGGGATATTGCTAAAGCAATATACGAATACAACCGTTAGAAAAATATAAAACCTGGACAAATGTCAATTCGTTTTTCAAATTCTAGAATAATATTTTGCAGTAGCACTGCTTCGAGGTAACTTTAATCTGTAGTTTTGCTGTTGCCTGAACTTTCATAAAACAAAAGCGCGTTATTTACTGATATACTTTTATTTTATACATAACGCAAAAGAGTGAAGAAAATGGAGAACAATTACACAATAAAAAACAAATGTACTTCGACTAAAGAGAAGCTACTCAGATGTGTCTACAATGTGCTATAAAAGGCAAACTAGACACGGAAACAATTATTGTTACAATTAACATAATGATAATTTATTTCCATCCAGCGGGCTATTAGTAGACGATGTCATTCTATCCTATACGGTGTAATTTTACAAAGGGTGGTATTGTATGCCACATAGCCATATAGCCCCTAATATCTTTCTTCTGGCTTCATGGGAGGTTGATCATAAGTTCTCTGGGACTCTTTTTCTGGGTTCTTGGTAGATTCAGTTCAAGGCATCCGTCGTTGTATCAAAACTGCCTGGCGATCTGCCGGACTGGGGTTCTAGACGCACTAAAGCTTGATAGTTTCTTGTTGTTTTTGCAACCTTACCACCCATGTGAGCTAAGGATGAAAGGTTTTGGGGAGCCTATAGGTTTACCTGCTGAGTCATCAGCAGCCATTACCTAGCCCTCCATGGTCCTAAATTGGATGCATGATGAGCTTGGCCGCTGATCATATTTATATATGATCAATCTCAATTGCAGTGTTTAGCTGGGGATTTATCACTGTCCATTGCCTCTGCCAATTATAAGTGACCTTTAAACCTAAGCCTAAAAATAACATGCTCCTAAGCACAAGAGATAGACTAAGGAGTCCTATACCTTGATTTAATTTTCAGTGCTACGGGGATTATGAAATTCTGAAATTCTAACTAATAAGAACAAGTATGATAATGATGATGATAACGAGTAGAGAGCATGCTTCCGCTTGGGGCACTCAAGTATGAAGCATTTAGATAACAGAGAAATCAGTCATACTTAAGTCTGTGTTCATTTACCAGGATATCTCAATCACAGATCAAATGAATTAAAAACGTATTTCACTCATTATATACATTAATTGGGTCATCTTCTCAAGATGATGGCCATTTGAAGATAAATACCTCAGATTCTAGGTATATTTTTTCAAAAATTATATGATCTGGAGTAAATGTTCTCAGTAGTTATTCTGTTTTTCATCAAATTCTGCATAAAATACTTCAGTATTTTTGGGGGATGCTAAACTGTACAGACATGGAAACGCATATGATAGCATTTCTCTTCAAACACGATACTGTTATTACGATAATAATAATAATAATAATAATAATAATAATAATAATAATAATAATAATAATAATAATAATAATAATCTCCCCTATATAATAAAGAGCAAGTGTCTGGTTATACACTAACATTTATATATATATATATATATATATATGTGTCTGTGTGTGTGTGTGTGTGTGTGTGTGAGTGTGTGTGTGTGTCTGTGTGTGTGTTTCTTTCCTGGCAAGCTGAATGCAGGTGGGAGATGATATAGTAATACCCGATACGTGTGTGTGCATGTCTAACTAAATATTTAACAATAATTTATAACAGGTCGCATACAATAATAATAATAATAATAATAATAATAATAATAATAATAATAATAATAATAATAATAATAATAATAATAATAATAATAATGATAATAATAATAATAAACTACTTGGTTATTCATCTAAGTTGATCATTAGAAATTTCTCTCTATAAAAATTAATTGCATTATGAACAATATTATTCATACTCAATACTTTTTTATTCAGATAAGTATCCAAATTTAAAGATAATATTTCTATATCTATGATCAACATTCAATTACAACGAAGAGGAATTTCTGGATTATAGACGAGCGTTGTAAGAATAATTTTATAATTATTTCTCCAAAATTCAAAGGGAATTTATGTATTATTATTATTATTATTATTATTATTATTATTATTATTATTATTATTATTATTATTATTAACAGTAGTAGTAGTAGCGCTAGTAGTTGATGCTGGTAATTATTCCCTTTCAATAATAATAATAATAATAATAATAATAATAATAATAATAATAATAATAATAAAGTTATATTCATATCATTATTATTATAATTATTATTATTATTATTATTATTATTAGTAGTAGTAGTAGTAGTAGTAGTAGTAGTAGCAGTAGTAGTGTTGATGTTGTCCTTGTAGAAGTTGTAAAAATTTACAATTATGAAAATAGGATAAGACTAATAGACAATTGTTTTAGAATGTCAATCGTCTCAGAATAGAATTATCGTACAAAAAATAAAATGGTAAGAAATCTGT
>NC_090736.1:26542724-26555224 GCF_036898095.1 Palaemon carinicauda
ATTGATTTATTAATAGGGCTTTCTTATGGTTAATAACAAATTATTTTCGAACTTTGATAAGCAAGTTTTTTTGCTATTTTATTTTTCCAATTAATTCTGAAATTTCAGCTATTTTATCAGAGGGTTTATCGTTTGTACTAAATTTTTGCATATATTCTTTATTTGTAATTAGTGAGGGCCACATGATAATACACATATGCAAGAAATATATCTTGCCAAATATAAACTTTTTTTTTCTCCTAGTTTTAATTTCTTACTATGAAAGTTTACGTAAAACTAACATCGCTTACATTATTTCCTAATTATGAAAAGGATGATTACGGGTTATAGATAAACATAATTAAAAATATTTAGGTGGACAAAAATCCCGAAAATTTACTCACATTTAAAAAAAAAAAAAGTTTCGAGGTCGCACAACAACACGTCGTGGGTCGTAGGTTGCTCATGCCTGGTTTAAAGGTTACTTATGAGCTGCAGAAGCAAGGAACAGGATAATATCCCTGAGACCAATTATAGATACATATGCTAAGGGTAAAAGTGCCTTCTCTACCCAAGGTATGACCAGGGAGCACTAGGCAATAGCTGCTGATGATTCAGCAGGTAAAACTAAAACGATGGCGAATTAGCAGATGGTAATGCAAGTAATCGAGGTTGAGTGAGGCTCGAACTACCGATTTACAAATCATCATCATCATCATCATTATCAACTCCGAGGCCTATTGACGCAAAGGGCCTCAGTTAGACTTTGCCAGTCGTCTCTATCTTGAGCTTTTAAATCAAATATTCTCCAATCATCATCTACTTCACGTTTCACAGTCCTCAGCCATGTTAATCTGGGTCTTTCAACTCTTCTAGTGCCTTGAGGAGCCCCGTTGAAAGTTTGGTGAACTAATCTCTCTTGGGGAGTGCGAAAAACATGCCCGAACCATGTCAATCTGCCCCTCACCTTGATCTCATATAGTTTTTCATAATTTCTATCGTGAAATAAAAGATTTATTAACAAGATGCCTTTTGTTTAAAAAGGATCCTTTGCAAAAAAAAAAAAAAAAAAAAAAAAAAAAAAAAAAAAAAAAAAAAAAAAAAAAAAAAAAAAAAAAACTAAATGATGATTCGGAAAAGTTAAGAACTTCTGATAACTTCTATTAAATGGAGGTGGCATGGTGTATTAATTTCTGCACGATGAATTTTTTTTTTTTTTTTAATTTTCCATTTCATCACTTCGCCACAAGACAGGTCAAATAATCAATCATGCCCTGGTGAGTGTTAGCTTTACATTTTTAACTTAAAGGAAAAATATTTTTTTTTCTTTTTCTTTTGATATTTCAATAAATATTATATACTTATCTAGGTATTTGTGTCTCTTAGCGTTGCAAGTTCAATATAAAATAGTCTACTTTGTTCCAAGGGTTTTGATAGCTTGTTGCAAACGTCGCAGCCCCACGATCTGCTGGACTAGGGTTTGAGTCCCGCTCAAGCTCAATAGTTTCTTATCGTGTCTCCATCCTCACCATCATGTGAGCTAAGGAGGGGGGGGGGATGTGGAGCCTATAGGTCTCCCTGTTGAGTCCTAAGCATCTATTGCCTGACTCTTCCTGTTCCTAGCTTGGGTGGTGTGAGGCTTGGCTGCTGATCATATGCATATATGGTCAGTCTCTAAGGCATTGTCACTGTCGTTGACCTCTGCCATTCATGAGTGACCTTTAACGTTTTCATGTATCTTTTTATACTGTAGATTGAAGATTAAACACTATTTTTTATGGCTTTTAAGATTCTCAGTTGGTCTTCAAGCATCTGATTGCAGTTTTGTTTCCAATTTTCTTAGACTCCTGCATCATTTTATGAAGCTGTAATATTCATATCTGATTTATTTACATTTCTTGGCAGGCTTATTTCAAATCAAATGATACTCTAAAAGTAAATATCAAATTGAATGACCGGCAAATGTCACCATTCTCAAATCTTATACATGTAAGTTTTATTCTTTCCTTTCTTTGATACAAATGTTTATTTTTTCATCAGGAACCCAAGAACTGATTCGAATATTTTCATTTTAACATAATTCTGTATGATTCTAACGTAGATTATGTAAGATTTACGTTTTATGCTTCCATTTCTTTAATTTTTTTTTTTATTTATTTTTTTTTTTTTGCATCTGGAAATCGAGAACCGATTTGAATATTTATTTCCCTCTTGTAGTTATTCTCAGCAATTATTTTACATGACTCTAAAGTAGATTATGTAAGTTTTTCTTTTATTCTTTTCTTTCTTTAAGACAAATGTTCATTTTATTCATCATGAACCCAAGAACTGAATTGAATATTTATTTTCTTTTTTTTTAATGTTTCTCAACCATCATTCTACAGGATTTTAAAGTATATTATGTGAGAATTGTTTTATTCTTCCGGTTCTTTGATACAAATGTTTATTTTTTTCATCACGAACCCAAGAACTGATTCGAATATTTATTCCTATTTTTCCATGTTTCTTACTCATCATTCTGCACGATTTCAACGACAACTGATTTGAATGTTTATATTCGTTTTTTTATATCTCTCAACAATCTTTTTACATGATTCTAACGTAGATTTTCTTATTTTTCCTAAAACGAAAAGACTATACTGTCATTCCTTAAGTCGAAAAAACTTGATTGAGAAAATTCACTATACATTTAGAATATAAGTACTGTACAAAAATGAAAATCATCCTCAATACGAATATAAAAATCATCCCCCAAGAAGCATTTGCTTGTCATTTCAAAATCCATTGAGAAATTTATTTATTTTTTCACTCTCCCTGATTCATGAACTCCATTTGCGTATTAGTAGAGAAGGGAACTCCACTTTTACATTTAGAATTATTTGCACTCTTATATTCTAAGCCAAAATTAATTTTTCATGAAGTTTGTGGAGTTTATCACTAATGCACATACTGGAACAAATTGGCGTATATATATATATATATATATATATATATATATATATATATATATATATATATATATATATATATATATATATATATATATATATATATGTTTATAATTATTATTATTACTTGCTAAGCTACAACCCTAGTTGGAAAAGCAGAATGCTGTAAGCCCAGGGATCGCAATAGGAAAAATAGCTCAGTGAGGAGAGGAAACAATGAAAAATTAAATATTTTAAGAACAGTAACAACATTAGAATAACCATTTCCTATACACACTATAAAAACTCTAACAAAACAAGAGGAAGAGAAATTAGAGAGAATAGTGTACCCGAGTGTACCCTCAAGCAAGAAAACTCTAACTCTATAGACAGTGGAAGGCCATGGTATAGAGGCTATGGCACTAACCAAGACTAGAGAACGATGGTTTGATTTTGGAGTGTCCTTCCCAAAGAAAAGCTGCTTACCATAGCTAGAGAGTCTCTTCTACCCTTACCAAGAGGAAAGTCTGTATATAATAATAATAATAATAATAATAATAATAATAATAATAATAATAATAATAATAATAATAATAATAATAATAATTATAATAATAATAAAAATGAAATATTCTGAGATATTCCCTATCCGGTATTTCCTTCCCGGTCTAAATTCCTGGCATACTTTCTCTTCTGATATTTATGTACAAGCACTGCATCTGGAAAGGGTGAAATGGTTGTGGAATTTTTCAAGAGTTTTCGCCCCCAAATCTTTTCAGCAGGAACGAGCATTTTTATGAATATGTTCTAATACAGCACCTAGCATTTTAGATACACTGCGATTCTTTATATCTCTGCAAAAGGATAAGAGAGAGAGAGAGAGAGAGAGAGAGAGAGAGAGAGAGAGAGAGAGAGAGAGAGAGAGAGAGAGAGAGAGAGAGAGAGAGAGAGAGAGAGAGAATGTGGTAAAATCCTGTGTATGATGGAAAAAAAAAATATTCTTTGTCATCAATTTTTCTATATCGAGAAAATAGAAAAGACAATAATCTTAATTCATTCATTTTTGAAGTGCCTGAATATGATTATTTTTTTCAATTTCTTGCAATATTCATCACGCTATTTATTGTTTTTATTTGTGATGAATGATTCTTCAATATTCACATTTTCAAGTGAGGTTTTTAACACGAATTTCTGGAATTTAAACTCAATTTAGAATTGAAGATATTTTTTCGAAATTTCTCTTCTTGAATCTTTATGTTTTTCCTTAGAGTAGAGGTTAATAAGACTAGAAACTTTATGTCCCTTTTCTAGCAAACGCCTAAATAAAACAATAACAGATAAGGAGATAAATAAAAAGTAGGTGCTTATACAAATAGTTAGTTCTTCATGCATGCGGTTTAAAATTTTTCGTAATTCTGATCATCATTTATATTCAGTTCTACCCAGGCTGAACGCAGTATTAGGAAAGCAGTTAATTCTATCAGTCTTCCATTCTCATCATAATACAAAACACCACAGTATTCTAAAACTTTTATTCCAGCTTTGATTAGATTATGGAATGATCTTGCTAATCTGGGAGTGGAATCTGTGGAACTTCAGAAGTGCAAACTTGCAGCAAATACTTTTATGCTGAACACGTTGATATAAGTTTGCCTTCATAGTTTTTATATGACAGATCTAGTTTCAACGTTGCTATTGATATCAAGATATTTTCTATATTTTTATTCATTGGGCCTACTTTTCATGTATATTTTATTTTTTTCCTTTCTTCATTGGAGTATTTTCCCTGTTTGACATCTAGAGCTTTTATCATACTGCTTTTTTGAACTTGGTTTGTAGCTTAACTAGTTTGAAGGTAGAAGAAGAAGGTACAAAACTATTTCTATTTACGAAGAGATTAGCTTTCTTAGTATTGTTTGTGAGAATACACCTACGCTAAACATAACATACTTTCTACTTAGGGAATGCCCAAATAAATTGCCGACGATAGTAACGATCTTGATATATTACCTTAAATGCTGCTGCGTTTTACCTTAGATTAACTTGAAACTTTTCAAATTTCCTTAAAATTTAAGCTAATGAAATCGAAATTACCTTAGAAATACCTTGAAACCATGAAAATTACCCCAAACTAAGGTAATAAACTTTAAAGTTAAAATTAAACCTTGATTATGATATCCATTGTCTATCTATACGCAAACAATAATCGACTGGTAATAAGCACTTTTCGTTAGATTACCTTCTCCGGGCTTAGGATAGCTTCTATTATTATTATTATTATTATTATTATTATTATTATTATTATTATTATTATTATTATTATTGTTTCTTCTTCTTCTTCTTCTTCTTCTTCTTCTTCTTCTTCTTCTTCTTCTTCGTCTTCTTCTTCTTCTTCTTCTTCTTCTTCGTCTTATTATTATTATTATTATTATCATATACAGTATATTATTATTATTATTATAGTTTTTTAAGTGTTTATAGTTATTTAATATGATAGATCTAGCTTACTGTTATTGTTCTTAAAATATTTTATTTTAATTGTTCATTACTTCTCCTGATGTTTATTTATTTCCTTATTTCCTTTTTTCACTGGGCTAGACTCCCAGTGGTTCTCGTACTAAGGTCTGAAGTTCAATAGCAGTCTATGGCACTTAGAAAACATTTTAGGTGGACCGCGAATTGGTCAATAAGTTTTAGATTTTAGTTGTGGTTCTGAGATATTTACAACACATTGTATGACCGGTAATGAAGGGATCCATTAGCCTTGGTTTCTTATGATGATGTGTTATTTTGAGAGCCTTTTGAGGAAGTAGATAATACCTTTACAGCTTTTGTGAATTCCACCAATTTACAAAGCGAACAGATTTATCTCATGTCTGTTGTTTGCTGAATTGTGTAAATAAATTATTCTGAATTAGCAATTCTTTCATTGCACTTGCATGTGAGATGGCTTTCAATAGGGAAGGTATTGAAGAGAATTTTCGTTCTACGAAAAGATAACACAAATTTCTAGAAGACGCTAAACTAGGGAAGCATGGACAACGTTCTGATGACTGTTTTCTGTGACTGTTACATTTTAGGGGAGACATATTCAAACCCGTGATTTCCTTCAATCTGGCGCTCTAACGGATAGAAAACACGGGTAAATGGTGCACAATGATACTTTCAAAAGGAAGCTCAAACTATGGCATCCGCAGTTAAACCTTTGCGTCATTTACACAGCTAAACCCATTTCTTGATAAACAAGACTCTCACATCGATGGCGATATATTTGAGGTGATGCAGCACCACATTTTAATTCTTGGTGAAGTAATTTCTCGGAATTCTCCGATCTACAAATATTTGGAAAATACCATCGTTTAATCAACCCGTCTGTAGACTCCGTTAGCTATCTCCTTACAGACGACAACATAATTCAAGAGCAGATTACTAATGTGGTAAATGATGTGGATGGAAAACATGTTTCCATAGAATAGGTTATTATTATATTAAAATTACTTGCTAAACTACAACCCTAGTTGGAAAAGCAGGATGCTATAAGCCTAGGTACGCAAACAGGGAAAATAGCCCTGTGAGGAAAGGAAATAAGGAAAAATAAAATATTTTATGAACAGTGAATTTGTAATACTGTGATTTACTTGCTACTTGCTATTAAAAAAAAAATGCCGGACACCATTATTAACTAGTATTATTTATAATTTCTCGAAAAACGCTTTCGTTTAGTTAATTTTAAAAGACTGTAACAAAACTTTAAAGAGTTAAAGGACGCTCATAAATGGAAAGGGCAAGGGACAGTGACGTTGGCCTATCAACCACGATAATGCCCTAGAGACGGACTACCGTACGAACCGTGTGTCGCACGTTCGTACATAGTTCATTTTGTGCTTGTATCTTCGCTCTCCACTCGCACTGAAAAGAACCTGAAAAAAACATGTCTTGTTTCTCCTCTGTAACATTGTCTGTTTTTTTAACCTGAAAATTCTGGTTGCCTTGAACTTTTGTATATAAAGGAGAGTGTTCTATAATAAAGTCACTCAGTTGTTTTCAACTTGCCTTTGAGTCACAACCTTCTCTCGGCCCGTCACATTGGTGACCCCGGAAGTCGACTCGCTCATCCCGCCTTCCACCACCCCCTCCTCGCTCGTCCATCTTTGGTACCATGGGGGACTCTACGGAAGTTATTGCTGTGACTCCCCCATTAAAACTTTCATCATTTGCCGGCGGAGAGGCGTTTGCTTGGTTTCAGCGCGCAGAAGTCCAGTTCCGCATCAAGGGCGTGACTTGCTCAACCACCAAAGCAGATTATGTTCTTGCGGCGATACCCGAGGACACCTTCCCGGAAATATCCGACTGGCTTTGTGGACAAGGAGACACCCCAATAGCATATGACGCCCTCAAAACATACCTTCTGCAGCAGTACTCGCCGTCGCCAGCCGCCTGTATAGCAAAGCTTTTTCAGCTCTGGCAACAACCGTTGGGGGACCAAAGGGCTTCGCTCGCCCTCAGGGAAATGACCAGTATCGCTCGCCTGCAACCTGCCGCAGACGGCTCTCCTTGTGAGGTGAACCTTCTTCGTGCCCTTTGGATACGCCGTTTACCCGGACCTATATGCGCTGCCATACCCGATGTCGATAGTTTACCTATAAAGGACTTGATGACCAAAGCCGACGCCCTTATGGACAGCCACTTCAAGACCTCCATCAACGCCTCCACCCCTGACGAAGATGACGCCTATTCAACGTCACCCGTAGCTGACGTGAAGGCCGTAGGACTTACACGCCTACCCCGTGACGTGCCGAAGCGGCGACAAAGCCACCCACCACCCGCTACTTGCTCGCGCCCTAACCAACGACTTCTACAGGCACTTACTACCTCCCATCAGCTGCAGTTTTGCTACTATCACTTCAGATTCGGGGCAACCGCGAAGAAATGTGCCAAGAATTGTCAGTGGCCAAAAAACGTGTAAGTAGGCCATCGCTCGTGGCGGTGGCCTCTCGTGTTTCTAATCTTTTCTTTTTACATGATGCAGGAACGGGCGTGCAATTTTTGGGAGACACGGGTGATTGTCGTTCTCTTTTGCCGAAGGAATTCTTCAGGACACGACATAATCTGTCTACGTCTGCCGACGTCCGCTTGGTAGCTGCAAAAGGATTTGTGATACCCACTTACGGTTACAAGAACCTCATATTATCGTTAGGAAATGGTAAATTTAATTGGAAGTTTCTCGTTGCTGAGGTCACATTGCCAATCCTCTGTGCGGATTTCCTCTCTCATTTCCACCTTCTGCCCGATGTCGCCCACCGACGATTGGTCAACGCAGACTCATACTTGTCGACACCTCTTCAACCCGCCCCCTCCAACCTCGCTCTCCACATCAGCGCACCCATAGGTGCCTACGCCCACTTCCTTACGTCGTACGCGGAAGTTTTCCGTCCCGAACTTCGCCAAACGCCCACGGCTCCTGTCAAGCATGGTATTTATCACCATATCAAGACGACGGGACCCCCAGTCTTCGCGAAATTCAGACGTCTGGCACTGGAACGATTGGCAGCCACCAAACAGACGTTCGCTGAAATGGAGGAAATGGGCCTTTGCCAAAAGGCCTACAGCCCATGGTCGTCACCCTTACACATCGTTCTGAAGAAAGACGGCTCCCTCCGTCCTTGCGGCGATTACAGGTGCCTGAACATGCAAACAGAACCGGATCACTACCCATTCCCAAACATTGCCGACGTGACCTCCTACCTGCACAAAGCGAAGGTTTTCTCTATGCTCGACTTCCTGAAGGGGTATTATCAGGGGTATTATAGCCTTCGTAATGCTGGGGCTACATTGCAATGTCTCATGGATGGCAACTTAGGGGACCTCCCTTTCTGTGTATGTTATGATTCCCGAAGGAGTCCTTCCCCTCCCTGAGAAGGTAGCTGCCGTTCAGGACTTCCCTGTGCCCTCGACCGTCAAAGCTCTGCAGAAATTCTTGGGCGTGATCAACTATTATCACCGTTTTCTGCCAGCCATTGCCGCCACTCTTGTTCCCTCTATGCCTCCATCAAGGGCAAGTCAAAGGACCTGAAGTGGGGTCCCCTTCAAGAAGCAGCCTTCTGCAATGCAAAGAATGCCCTATCAACTGCTGTGGCTCTCACTTTTCCTATCCCACATGCCCTTCTTCTCTCCACCGATGCCAGTGACGTCGCTATTGGTGCAGTACTCGAGCAGGTGGTCAACGGTTAGCCCCCCCCCCCCCATTGGCCTTCTTCAGCAGAAAACTGTCCAAGGCAGAATCGGGTTATTCTACCTTCGATCGCGAATTGGTGTCGGTGCACTTGGCTGTCCGTCACTTTCGCCATTTCTTAGAAGGTACGCCCTTCGTCATTCGCACAGACCACATGCCTCTGGTGCACGCCTTCACTCGACAGTCTGACGCCTGGTCCGCCCGTCAACGCCGACATTTCTCCGCCGTGGCTGAATACAATTGCACCCTTCAATATGTCCCTGGGAAAATGAATCCCGTTGCTGATGCCCTGTCAAGAAACAAGATGGCTGCCGTTCAACTGGGATTGGATTACAACGCCCTGGCTGAAGCCCAATGACAGGATCCAGAGTATCAAGCATATAGGACATCCTGCACGTCCCTTGGTTGGGAAGACTTCCTCATCGAAGACTCCAACACCACCCTCCTCTATGACGTCAGTACTGGTAGACTGCAACCTTGGATTCCTGCTCCCATGCGCCGGCAGGTGTTTGATTTCATTTACGGCCTCTCACATCCCTCGTGCCGTTCTACTGCACAGCTGCTGAAGACGAAGTTCATTTAGCATAGCATTTTTAGGGATGCTAAGGATTGGGTCTGCGCTTGTACTTCTTGCCAAACTTCCAAAGTACATCGACACACGGATTCAGAAGTGGTCACCTTTCCTCAACTTCAGCGTCGTTTCGCACACAATCACGTCAACGTTGTAGGTCACCTACCCACATCACAAGGACATCATTACCTGTTTACCGACATCGACCGCTCCACTCGTTGGCCTGAAACCAATCCCATGGAAACTGCAACGTCCGCCTCATGTACATCTGCCTTAATCTCAGGATGGATTGCAAGATTTGGTATCCCTGGGCAGATTACTTCTGACAGGGGTACCACTTTCACCTCTCAATTGTGGACATCATTAGCGAATCTTCTGGGCATCACCCTACATCACACAATGGCCTACAACCCCGCTGCCAATGGAATGGTTGAACGTTTTCATTGCACCCTCAAAGCAGCTTTGATGTCCCGCTGCAAGGATTCCAACTGGTTTACTTAGCTTCCCTGGGTCCTCCTGGGACTAAGGACCACTCCTAAGACGCCATCAACGTCTCGGCAGCTGAAATGGTGTATGGCGATCTGTTGGTCGTCCCTGCTGAATTTTTTCCTTCTACAACCTCCTCCGACGATCTCTAGTGCATACGTCACGTCGTGGGAAAATTTACTCCATGCCGCCAGACTTACAAGCCCCCTGTGAAGCATCTCATACCGACAGACTTGCACTCTGCAACGCACGTCTTCCTGCGCAACGACACTAGCAAGGCACCGCTAACGCCCCCTTACACGGGCCCTTTCCTTGTGATCTGACGCAGTCCAAAAGCATTCCTACTAAACATTCGTGGCAAAGAAGACAGGGTCTCCCTTGATCGTCTAGAACCTGCTTATCTCCTGCCAGATAATCCACCTACAGTTCGCCTCTCTAGATCAGGGCTCCCTATTTAACATGTACAGTATGTAATTTTTAGGAGGGGAAGCCATGTAACAAACCTTTAAAGGGTTAAAGGCCGCTCATAAATGGCAGAGGCAAGGGACAGTGACGTTGGCCTATCAACCACGATAATGCCTTAGAGACGGACTACCGTACCAACCGTGTGTCGCACGTTCGTACATAGTTCATTTTGTTCTTGTATTTTCGCTCTCCCCTCGCACTAAAAAGAACCTGAAAAACATGACTGGTTTCTCCTCTGTAACATTGTCTGTTATTTTAACATGAAAATTCTTGTTGCCTTGAACTTTTGAATATAAAGGAGAGTGGTCTATAATAAACTCACTCAGTTGTTTTCAACTTGCCCTTGAGTCAGAACCTTCTCTCGGCCCGTCACACTACATACACGTATGTTCAGGGCCCAAGCCCCATCTCCACCCAAGCTAGAACCTAGGGGTGCCATGCAATGGCTGCTGAGGACTTAGCATATAGACCTATTGTCTCCCCCAAACCCCCTAACTTTTAGCTCACAAGAATGGTGAGGTTGCAGCGATCAAAGGAACTAACGAGTTTAAACGAGATTCGAACCTCAGTCTGGCGATCACCAGTCCGGGACGTTACCGCATTATCTACCACAACCCTCGAACCCCAGTATGGCGATCACAAGCCAGAGACCTTACCACATCTGCCACCACAACCCTACTATTTCTCGAATAACTGAAATGTGGATAATTTGACATTCATCTTTGTTAACGGAGTAATTTTTTATCCAATTTTAATGACTTCTCGAAGCGATAACCTCATGTGGACAATGGATATACAGACTGCTTTCTAAGAAACTTCTTAGAATCTGTATAATTATAAAAAAAAAAAAAAGCTGTGTCGTTATTTAATAAGACCCCGGCAAATTCTTATTCGAATCCAACAAATCATTCTTTGTTTTCGGAAACTGGTCTTGAAGAACTATTTCAAAACATTATGACTGCCAAAATATTTTTATTTATTTTTCCTGTATTTCCAACAAATTCCTCTATATTAAAGATCTCTTGCTTGAGGGTACACTCGGGCACACTATTCTATCTTATTTGTCTTTATAGTTTATATACCAGATATTCATTTGAATGTTGATACTCTTCTTGAAAGATTTTATTTTTCGTTGTTTCCTTTCCTCACTGGGCTATTTTCCCTGTTGGAGCCCCTGGACTTATAGCATCCTGTTTTTCTAACTATGGTTGTAGGTTAGCAAGTAATAATAATAATAATAATAATAATAATAATAATAATAATAATAATAATAATAATAATAATAATAATAATACCCTATCTAAAATGCTGATAAAAATTGGCCATCTTTTCCTTTTTATTCATGAGACTTTTCCAAAACATTCAAAATATTAGCAGCTGTTAAAGTCTTGGTTTTATGATGTTACTAACACCATTCATTTTTTTGTCACTTTATATCCTTTTCAGTTTTTTACAATCATTTTCTTTTATTTATTTTAATCAGTCACAGCGGTATGCAAAAGTTAACGATGTTAAATATGAATGTACGCATGCATGCATTTCAAAAGATAGTTATCCCTTTCGGGAGCGTATACAAAATAATTCATATATAAAAACCCCACATGATAAAAAAGTAAGCTTATGCAGTATATGTAAAGGTTTTAAATCTAATTGTATTATAGATGAGATATGATAGAAAATCGTCCTAATATTTCATTACATCTTGTCTTCATTCTTTTCTATGTTTTAGTCTGTTTAAAACAATATATTTTGTTTGTAAATTTTAAGAAATATAATCACGTTAAGGAGATTGTTTTTTTTTATATATATATTCATATAAACATCAATATTCAAGTAAAAA
>NC_090736.1:26562724-26595224 GCF_036898095.1 Palaemon carinicauda
GTCCCCTATCCGAAACTTATGTATATAAGTATGTAAGTATGATTGTAAAAGTGGATATATGAATGATTTTGTTTGTGTTTAATTTTGTGGATGGAAAAATAATTGTTAATAAGTTGACCCAGATCTCTGATTTAAAGTCATTCATTTTCGAAACTCGTGATCTTCGATAACTTACTCTAATGGAACCAAGTGAGTCCGAATGTGGGCCATAATTGATCTTAGGAAAATCTAACTGTGTTTGCCGACGTCATTACCGGGGATTATTAATCGCTATTCATCGCATCACTTCGCATTACTGTACACCAGCAATAATGGTTCAACTCTGGTTTTCTTTTGTGTTTGCCTTCTCGGAACATATATCTCTTCTTCTTCCTTTCATCGGAGAGTTTAAAGGTTTAAAGGCCACTCATGAATGGCAGGAGTAAGGCCAGAAGAAACGAGTAGACGTTTGTCTTTTTCACCGTCTGTATAAATATGTGTCATTTCTTGAAAGCATTAACGGAGGATTAGATTTAATCTGAGGACAGTAAATATCTACTCAAAAATATTTGCTACACTATTAGAAAAAACCGTAATTTTAATCGGAAATTCTGTGTAAAAATATATTATTCTCAATCGTATTTCAGTAAAATATAGGCGACCGTAAATTTTACCTTACAATATTATTATCCTTTATGGATTGGTTACCGTAATAACTCTTTAGCGTCCTTATGTCCGTTTTTAAAAGTATAAAAATCCTGGAATAAATGTTGCCCACCATTTACGGCCCCCCCCCCCTTTTTTTTTTTTACTGCAAATTTTTAAGTGTATCAAATGCCTATGATGGTATTAAATTTTGAAATAGAGTTCTCTTATTTGAAGGTACACTCAGGCAAACTATATTTTGTTTTTTCTCCTCCTCTTGTCGTTTTTGAAGTTTTAACATTGCATATATGAAATATTCATTTTAATGTTGTTACTGATCTTAGAATATTTTATTGCAATTGTTCATCGCTTGCAATTTATTATTTACTTATTTTCTTTCCCCACTGGGCTATTTTTCTTGTTGGAGCTCTTGGGCCTATAGGATCCGGCTTTTCCTACAAGGATTTTACCTTAAAAATTAATAATAATTGAAATGATTTGTCGATATATATTGTTTCTCTATTTACAAACAGCAGATATATGTCTTCTATTCATCTTACCTTTAGCTCATTACCTCCCATTACCTCACACTTGAAGGTTTAAAGGCTGCTTATGAATGGCAGAGGCAAAAGACAGTAACATTGCCCGATTAAGCAGGACAATGCCCAAGAGACTGACCCTATTACATATGATCAGCGCCCAAGCCCCCTCTCCACCCAAACTAGGATCAAGAATGGCCTAGTAATGGCTGCTTATGTTTCAGCAGATAGACCTATAGGCTCCCCCAAATCCCCCATCCTTAGCTTACAAGGACGGTGAGGTTGCAGCGACCAAATGAACTAACGAGCCAGAGCATGACTCGAACCCCAGTCTGGCAATCACCAGGCAAGGACGCTACCTCCAGGCCACCACAACCATTATTTTTGTCTTGCTCATAATATTCCAAATATCAGAGGACGTGACCCAATTCAGAACAGTTGAGAGAGAGAGAGAGAGAGAGAGAGAGAGAGAGAGAGAGAGAGAGAGAGAGAGAGAGAGAGAGAGAGAGAGAGAGAGAGAGAGGATGCCCTAGTTATAAAAATAGCCATGAGAAAAGGAACAAGAATGTCAAGAACATCTTAGTGATCATGTATAAAAAAGATGAGAGAGAGAGAGAGAGAGAGAGAGAGAGAGAGAGAGAGAGAGAGAGAGAGAGAGAGAGAGAGAGAAATTATTCAAGTCTTATGTATTCAACGGTATTAATGTAGTACGTTGTTGTCAACATCACAAGGGAATAATGTCCTTAATATTTAGTTCATTGTCACGCGTCACAGCCAAGGTGGATCGCGTCTTGAGATTAGCAGTCTCTTGAAAAAGTAATTGCTAATTGCAAGAAGAATTGAAATTTTTGCAAAGGTAGAGGCGTAGATGTTTTCTCTATATTATATCATCATCTACATCTTTCCCCATTTAGAGGGGAACAACCTACGAGTTTCTCACCACGAGGCTGACTTCAGTCTTCTCAAACGGTGAAATTGCCAAACTTCCAATTAGGTAGAGTGGTTGGCGGTACGCATGGGAGTGATCCACGGTGTTACTAAACGTGAGCATAGGACTGTAATATTTAGCCCAGTCCATGCAATGGATGGTTGCAGCTTCTAAGGAGGGCAGTAAGGTATTTACATCCCTACTGTAGGCCAATACTCCCTTTCTCTCTTTCTCATTCCTACCAACGATCGTAATTATTCTTGAGCAATTTCATTATGCTTATTAATCTTATCAATGGTCAGTATTAAGGACCGTACGCGGTACCACATCTTTCCTCTGGTATTTGTTTTCGGAAATTTGTTGAACATCATCTGGCTTCGTGTTTACTTTGCCTCACCGTTGTCGCTCATGATTTTGGCGGTGATCAGCGATAAAACTTCTTATTTCTTATTTTCTAGATTATCAGATTTTTGTGGTTTCTTTTCATCGTTCTCTTCATATAAAATCTCGTTGTTTTTTTTCTATTTCTTATACTTTAAAAACAGAAATCAATGATTGAGTGTTAGAAAAATACAATGTTGTGCAGTTTCAATCCAAACATGCATTTTCCTCTATTGTATTTTTTCTTGTTTTCAGATATCTAACAATTCGATAGGATGTCTTTTCATCTTTTCTATAATAAATACTTTGTTTTTAAAGTTTTTTTCAGAACTTAAGAATATCCAGTAAAGTACAGCAGCTTCAATCAACGCTGGAACACCTAAGTCGAATATAGTTGAAAAGAGCTAAAGAATTTTCTAATTCATAAATTTCCAATGGAAGAATCACAAGCGATTCCTGCTCCTAAAACCCAACAACCTCATCGAAAATCGAAGAATCTTTTCTTCCCGACCATGTGGGTTTGGTGACTCGACGCCTGAAAGAGGAAGGTCCTACGTGGCTGACTTAAGACAAGAGGCCGAAGGTGAATAATTCAACCTATTAAGCACTCCTCTCCGGACTCTACTGCGTTCAGAGCAACGTGTTAGCTCTTCAATATTGGACACCAGACGCAATAACACCGTTGTGCAATTACTGCATTCCCTGCAGTCATTCACTGGAGGCAGCTGTTGTACCGGACCTGTCATTTGCTGATAGACGAACCTACTTCCAGGTAAGAAAGTAACGACATGTATTTGTGGCTTTCTTTATTCAAATATAACACACTCGACAATGAAAATAAACAAATATTTGTAATGATAACGAAGGCTTGTAGTCATGTTCTAAGAATGCATCGTAATATAAGCAATGTTTTTTTTTTATACATATGAAACTTGCATTGTTTCTTGAGTACTGTTTGTTAAACTCTTGTTTGCGTAAGAGTACGGTCTTTTCTGTCTCTCAAGAAAAAAAATTAAACTTCTTTCTACTTCTTTCACTCGTCCATGTCAAGGGAAACAGTTATTTGCATGTAGTAAAGACAAGATACAAGATTTGGTTTTGTTTACGGGCAAAGATACCTTGGAAATTTTTTCTTGATTGCTTAAGAGTTTACAGGAATAAACTGATATTTGTAGAGAGTGAAACTCAGTTACAACGAGAAATGTATGATCAATAAATATGCATATCATTGTTCACTATTTTTCTGACTTGTATATTAGTATTTGAATAATCATAAAACTATAGTCTTTTAACCTCATAAAAAAAGGAATATTACCTTGATGGTGGCATTGTTTAACTTGTGCAATTGATATAATTATACTTAAGCTAGTTGCTTTAGTAATATATATATATATATATATATATATATATATATATATATATATATATATATATATATATATATATATATATATATATATATATATATATATATATATATATATATATATATATATATATATATAACGGATTTTGAGCGAAGCGAAAAATCTATTTTTGGGTGAGATGGCCATGTCGTCCTGATGGAAGTTCCTATAGGGTAGCTTCCTAGGGTATATTACAACTACGGCGATATTCCCAGAGAATTTACCTTAAGGTACCAGAATTCTAACTCCTGGAGCGAGTATCCCTCGTGAAAGGGATATCGCGACATATCAGAGGACGTATTCTAGACACGTCACATGGCAATCTACAACCTGGACAGAGATTTCATCTCGTAGGAGGTGATTGACGAGATACGAATTCGGGAAAGAAAAAGGGGAGCCGCTCCCAAGGCTTCCCTATCCCCCGATTCGTATGCGTGCCTGGCGCCAATCCTGGCGCAATCTGTATTCCTTGTAGCGTACACGAGGTGCTACAGATACTGTATGTAGGGAGGGGTCCTACAGCCCTTTCTTAGAAAGGCAAGGGCGGGTCCATCAGGACGACATGGCCATCTCACCCAAAAATAGATTTTTCGCTTCGCTCAAAATCCGTTTTTTGGGCTCAAGCCATGTCGTCCTGATGGAAGTGTACCAGAGCATTACTGTATCTGTGGATTCTCAGAACGTGCCGTACTCCCCGGAGGTAATTTTTTCCCGGTCGACTAGACCTAGAGACCTAAGATGTTACCGTTATACATCTTCTCAACTAACTATAAACTATGTTAGAGCTTCTTGCCCCCTACAGGGAAGAGTCCTACTAGACTCTGGAAAAGTCTCGAAGAGTACATATATCTATGTATGAATACCAGACAAGCTAATATAGTGGTCTCGCCCTATATTAAGTAAAGCATAGTTTGTAAATGACCACTGCGTCAATATGAAATATCGACCAGTTTTCCGCACAATACTTGTATTGGACAAAGGTTTTATATCCGCATAGGAGGAAAACCAATGCAACATAGCTTGCATAAAGGAACAATTCTATTAGAATTATCCCAGATAAGGTACATAGAATGAATGGGCAACACAGTGCCCTCACTTAGTTTGTAGTACAGTATGTAACTACACACTCACCCTGGACTTAATCGTCCCAATTAAGACCACTGTTCCTCGCAGAGTTAAACAGTAGGGTTAACACCGCGACCCACTGCTACCACAGATCTCTTTTAGTTCCTCTACTTGCTTCGCATAGTGGCGAAAGAACACTCTGGAAGACTTCCAGCCAGTGTATGAACGGAGATGTTCAAAATCCATACAATTAAAGAAATTTAAGAATGAGGCAACTTTCCTCGGATCGTGACCTGCGGGTGTATTGTCAGGATCCGCTCTGCGAATAAAATATGTGATTTTCGCTCTGAGTTGATTCAGAGATAAATTTGAGCCTGATGTTTCTCCCCTGAATAGTTGACCACCCTTGAAGTCTGAAGTTCTATAAAGATAGACCTTTAGGCATTCTACTGGACATAGAGATGCATCTTCTTTCAGAGGGCAGATTCTCCAGGGACCCCACCTGTTGGTGGGTAACTCATTCTTGGCGAGAAACGTAGGATCCGGAAACAGGTTCAGTTCTTCCCCATCCAGGAACTGAACACGACCTGCCTCTCTCGAGAGGCTACAATCTCACTAACCTTGGCCCCGGACGCGAGTGCAAACTAGGAAAATAACTTTTTGTGTCAAATCCTTTAACGCACACTCTTCATTGCTCAACAGAGAAGCGAAATGAAGAACTTGTCTAAAGACCATGAAATGGGCTTTGGAGGTGCTGAAGGTCAGAGCCTAGCACAGGCTTTCGGGACTTTATTAAAGATCTCGTTACCTAGGTCGACCTGGAAGGCATAAAGAATGGGTCCTGTCAAAGCAGACTTACACGCTGAAATCGTGTTCGCTGCCAACCCTTGACCATGGAGGTGGAGAAAAAAGATAAGCAGAAGTCTGTCAAGATCTCCTGCGGAATCTTCGCCTTGATAAAAAGCCACCCATTTTCTCCAAGATGACTCATATTGCCTTCTAGTAGATTTGCATTTATATTCCTCAAGGAAGTCTATACTGGCTTTCGAAATCCCGAAACGCTTTCTCACCGCTAGGGAGAGAAAATCATGAACTGCATGGTCCGGGTTTTCTGTAATGAAGCGCAGACAGTTGACTTCTGGACTCGCTGGTCAGAACTGGATCTGGTAGTGGTACAAACTTCAGCTACAGTTCCAATGCCAGGAGGAACCACACGCTGTTCGGCCACTTGTGGGCCACTATTGCTGCTACCCTTTGAAGGATCTCAGTTTGTTGAGGACCCTCAACCGAAGGTTGTGAGGAGGGCACAGATAAATCTTGGACCATCTGTTCCAGTCGAGGGACATCGCATCCACTGCTTCCGCTAAGGGGTCCTCGTACGGGGCACGTACAGGGGCAACTTCTTGTTGTCTTTCGTCGCAAAGAGGTCTATCTGCAGTTCTGGGACTGATTCAGAATGAAGGAGAATGATCCTGCGTCTAAGGACCATTCCGACTCTATCGGTGTGAACCTGGATAGAGCGTCCGCTGTCACATTGCGGACTCCTTAAAGGTGAACTGCCGACAGGTACCACTTCTTCTTTTCCGCCAATCGGAAGACGGCCAACATCACCTGGTTGAGAGGTGGTGACCTCGATCCTTGTCGATTCAAGTTTCTTACAACTACCTCGCTGTCTATTACCACTTTATGTGGAACGAATGATGCGGGGAGACTTTCTTTAAGGTAAGGAGCATTGCCCTAGCTTCTAGAAAGTTTTATGAGAAAGGTCTTGAATAGCCTGGGCCAAGTCCCCTGGACTTTTTTCCGATGAGAGTGACCTCCCCATCCCTCCTTTGAGGCGTCTGAGTTAATCGTCACCGACGGGGGAGGTGGCTGAAGAAGAACCTGACTTCTTTAGATGTCTGGCTTGGGACCAAGGCCTGAGAAGAGTACTTAGCCGAAGCGGCTGGTCTTCTCAGATCTCTTCACGCGTTTGATGCATAACTTCTCCAAACTCCGATTGCATCCGTTAGCTGTGCTCTTAGCACTGGGTCTGTCACCGAAGCAAACTGGAGAGAGCGCAGTACTCTCTCCTGCTCGTGTCTTGATATCCTTTCGGAATCTTGAAGTCTCTTGACAGAACCCGCTATCTCCTTCCTTTTCTTCGCCGGGGTGGAGAAACGGTGTGACAAAAGGTCCCAGTGGATCTTAGCCACTGGAACTTTTGAGATGGAGAAAGTCGAGACTTTTTCTGTTGATCTTGAAGCCTAGGTACTCTAGGAACTGGATCACTTGACTGGAAGCTTGCAAGCATTCGGTCTCAGATGCTGCCCACACCCACCAGTCGTCCAGGTAGGCTACTACCTGAATTCCCTTTAGGCAAAATTGTTTGAGAGCTACGCTCGCAAGCTTCGTAAAAATCCTTGGGGCTATGTTTATTCCGAATGGCATGGCTCCGAAGGCGTATAGTCTTCGTTATAGCCTGAACCCTAGGTAGGGGGAGAGTCGATGGCTAATTGGAATGTGCCAGTAGGCGTCTGACAAGTCTATAGAGACGGAATATGCCCTCTTGGGCAGTAAGGTCCTTATGTGTTGCAGTGTTAGCATTTTGAATTTGCAATTCACTATGAACTTGTTAAGTGGCGACAAGTCCAGAATGACTCTGAGCTTTTCCGAGTCTTTCTTGGGAACACAAAACAGCCTCCCTTAGAAATTGAAGGGCTTCACCCTTTTTCTCCAACCGTTCTTGAACGTACTCCTCTATAACAGTGGTGGAGTGTTGGGAAAACCGAAGGTACGGGGGTGGAGTGCTGTACCAGCTCCCACCCAGTCCATTCTTGAGTAGGCTGTGGGCCCAGGGATCGAAGGTCCACCGATCCCGAAATTTCAGAAGTCTCCCTCCTACCGGTATCACCTCACTTGGACTGCCGTCCTGAGGTCTTGCCTTCCTGACCACGACCACCCCTGAATCCCCTTCCCCTTGAGGGGCGTCTAGACGAGCCTCTGGCTGCTCCTCTAGGCTTTGCTCGAAAGGAAGTAGACTGCCCTTCGAACGCTGGGGTGAATGCCGTGGACTGTGTCAACACGGCCTGGGGTACCCACTGAAAGGTGGTCGGGGTTTGTGCCACGATCTGGGGCACTGGGGGCAATGGCAATTGCAGTTGCTGTTGCTGTCTAAGAGGCTTGGCTGGCCGAGACGGTAGCCTAGTCCTCATAGTCTTCCTCTTTGGTTGAGGACCCTCATCCGGGAAGGACTTTCTTTTGATAGCCAGGCCCCACTTCTGGAGAAGGTTTCTATTCTCCAAGGCGGCTTTATCAAAAACTTCTTTGACCAAGTCGGTAGGGAAAAAGGTCTTTTCCCCAAATGTTGGAGGAGATTAGTTTCTTTAGCTCGTGCCTCACCGTAGCCGAGGTAAACACGAACTCCCTACAAGCTCTCCTTGTCTTGACGAAGCCATAAAGGTCCTTCGTCACTGTGGCCAGATGAGGCTTGGCCACTACCATGAACATTTCATGGACCTTGGGGTCACTTGCCATCGTCTCGAGAGTAGTCTGAAGAGACATTGAGGCAGTCAGTCTTTCTTTTGTATCGAACTCACTTCGCAAAAGAAAGTCAGACAGCTTAGTGAGGTCCTTGCCGAACTGACGTCCGGCAATATCAGCCTCCAACTTTCCCACTGAGAACGTAAGATGGACGTCCTTCCAGTCTTTGTGGTCCATAGGCAGGGCCAGCGACAAGGGTTTACACTCCTCTAGGGAGGGGCAAGACTTGCCGGCCTCGATTGCTTTTAGTACAGCCAGAAACCCTTTCTGTAAAAGGGGGAAGGCTCTAGTAGGCGAGGACACAAAGGAAGGGAGCCTCCTATTCAATGCAGCTACCTTTGAGTTAGAGAAGCCCCTCTCTTTCATCGAGGATGAAAGTAGAGCTTGAGCCTTAGCATGGTCCAACACTATGACCTCCTTCGGCTCTGTCTCCTCCTTTGAAGCTGGTTCCTTCCTCAGCCGGACATAATAGTCCGGATATGATGCCTTGCTGGGCCAGAATTCCACCCTCCAGGGGAACTGAGCCCAGCTTATCCGAGATGACGATCTTTCCAGTCGTCATCGGCATGTGCTCAGCATACCTCCATGGGTTAGCATCTGAGCACAAGGGAAGGTCTTTCACATTGAGCTTTTTCTGGGGCCCATGTGATTCTGCAAGGCACTGCATTCGCAGTTCCATTGCAGCCACCTTCTCCTGATTCTCCTTCTGCATTTGTTGGATCATTCCAACAATAGAAGAGAGGGCCTGTTCCAGCTCTACTGGGAGACCGGCCGATGTAAAGGGGCTTGAACTTCATCCTGGGCTTCTGCCAGGAGGTCTTCCTCCTGACACCCGTCCACATCAGATATCCTGTCATTTAGCTGGATGTCTTGCATTGCGCCGCGACTTCAGCATTCACCTGGATCTGAACTTAGGGGATCTCCTCTTGAGGCTGGGGAATCTTTAGGGAAAAGATACGCCCTCATCTTCTCACTTGGAAGATAAGGGCCAGAAGTGTTCTTTTGGAAGCCCCTTACCCAGGTACGAAGCTTCTTCCTAGCTATTTAAATGTCTCATTAATCAGGTTAGTGCACACAGTACATACCTGAGGGTCCCAATACCGGAGATCATCCTTGGAGACAGCGTATGCTGCGTGTCTCCTACAAAACTCATGTCCGCAGAGGTTCTTGCTGCTGACATTGCAGAAAGCACTTCCCCACTTCGGAGTGTCCTTCTGTAAAGAGAAGAAATTTCCATGAGTATCAAGTGAACTATGTATCACTGGATATGCATAGTATAGCATAACAATTCAAAAAGGAAAGACACACACTTGTGTTTCCCTCACAACCCATTGTTGCAGCCTTCCATATAATAAAATAAAAAATGGTTTATCTCTTCTAGAGTAACCAATGCAAGGTTTCCAGAGGAAACAGGTGGAGCTCACACCTAAGCAATGATTTTAAAATCCTGGATAATAGACAGGGAAGAACTCAGCTTCCTATCTGAGGGCAACAGCAAAGGGATGTGCAAGAAAACACAATAGTGTTAGAAGATACAGTGCTGTACCAAAACCTTTACTATAGTTTTCTTCTTACTGTATATGCTATACAGAAGAATACTAGTACAGTATAGGGGAATGTGTGCCGGCCTGCCTTTGCCGGCTGGCACACACCACAACTAGCTTTAAAGTATACTACTTAACAGCTATGGGGCGGCAGCACTCTGGTTCAAATGCCTGTGCCGGTCGGCAGCAACTGCCGGCCGGTAACAGCCAGTGTTGGCCGGCAATGGCTGCCGGCCAGCAACTACACAAGGTAGTACCCAGCTGCCGGCCACACTCTTGGTGACCGGTAGACAAGGACTGACATAAGCCGGCCGGCAAAGGTACAAGACCAATGCCAGCCGGCAGCAAAAGAACCAGAGAACTACCCTGCCCAGCTGCCGGCCTCATAGGCCGGCAGCCGGGACAGGTACAGCACTAGAAGAAAATAGAATGGATGCCGGGATAAGAGTGTACACTACTTCCAAGCCCGGTAACCGAAAGAGTGCATATAAGGAAGGGGAGAAATTAATTCAGGCTTCCTTGACCAATGCCGTCTGGCTCTGCCGGCAGGCATGGATGAGGGACCAAAAGAGGTCCGGGCAGCACTCGAAAACATAAGACCCTTGCCGGCCAGCAGCTCTGCCGGCCGGCAATGGGCTGAGTCAATTCCACATCCCAACCTATACTAGGTCCAGAAGTAGAACGACGTACAGTACAGTAAGACCCCTGCCGGCCAGCTCTGCCGGCCGGCAAGGTACAGTACAGTAATGGCTAGGCCATTACGGAGATAGAGGGGGAAGGGACAAGAGGGTCCTGCCAATCTTGCTTTAGTGACAGATCACCCGCAGCCAAGAAACTTATCTTAGCCTAAGGGAGATCTAAGGGAAAAGGCCAGCAATACTTGCCAGCTTCCAGAGCACCAAAGCAAGGAAGGCGTTGCTACTCCCAAGGAAAGAACTTATCCTCCCCCGAGAACAGCAACAGGACTTAGTCTGGTCGATCACAAAAGAAGGAATCATTTAGAAACCTTCGGTAGTGACCTAAGGGAGCTAAGCTCCCTTTGTATGTGTTAGGTCAGCGAGGGGGACTCTGCCCCAAGCCAGACAACACAGACTCAGACTAAAAACTCTGTTGTTCTGTCCCTCTTGAACCATAACTACAGGAACAGGAAGGTACAGTAACACCCTAGTATAGTTTTATCGAAAATAAATTCGGAAAAAACCACTTAGGGATAAGCCCAAGGCTTAAACCGAGGGAAAGGGATTGCATACCTTCTCCGAAGAAAAGAAAGCAACCGGGGAGTATGATAAAGTATACTAAGGCTCCATAAGCAATTAGCCTAGGCACCAAGAGAATCGATTACCTAATTCACCGAAACTCACACGTATACAATCTTGGAAATATTCCACACAGTCTAAAATGTATAAAATATAGCCTAAAGCTTCAATAAAATTTTAATTACACTCGGAAAAACCAAAATCATGCATGAAGTACTAGGACCAAACGACTAGGCTACATGGCCTAGAGTAGGCCAGAATGGTGAATACTTCGCCAAATAATACTAAGCACGAAAGGAAATCCTATGTAATACTAAATAGCTAGAATTTATTAAAGCAAAACAACCAGGAATGTCGCTCTGACTAACTAATTTATACCTAGCGAGCGACAGTGTCCAGGACACCTCTGGTAGGCTACGGCTCTTGTATCAAAGATTAATCCTATTAATCACTCAAAATTTTACCAAGAGCCTACATTTATGCATAACAGACACTATACTCAACTTATCAGAGGCCGACGAAGACGAAGAAGCCATGAAAAGTCGAATAAATCCAAGATTTGCGAGAAAAACATGAAAAAACACCGAGTCGTTAAGCTACGCAAAAAGGAATACAGATGGCGCCAGGATTGGCGCCAGGCACGCATGCGAATCGGGGGATAGGGAAGCCTTGGGAGCGGCTCCCCTTTTTCTTTCCCGAATTCGTATCTCGTCAATCACCTCCTACGAGACGAAATCTCTGTCCAGGTTGTAGATTGCCATGTGACGTGTCTAGAATACGTCCTCTGATATGTCGCGATATCCCTTTCACGAGGGATACTCGCTCCAGGAGTTAGAATTCTGGTACCTTAAGGTAAATTCTCTGGGAATATCGCCGTAGTTGTAATATACCCTAGGAAGCTACCCTATAGGAACTTCCATCAGGATGAAATGGCCATCTCACCCAAAAATATATATATATACTGTTACGCAAAAACCCAGAGGGGGTCCAAGTTCTTTAAGTTTCCTTCACAGCCAGAGATAACGATTATATGTAACAGTGATATTAAAGGAGTGGGTAATCATAACACATTGCAAGAGCCATATTAAATATTTATTTACAAACAAATAACACAAAAAAAACTTTAAATGGGAAGATATCAAACCACAAGTGCATCACACCAAACACAAATATGACCCATTCATCAACAACGACGCGGAAAGGCAAGACAACAGTAAAAGGAAACAATAACCTCTCAAACTACCATTCACCCGACACTTACACAATTACATTAATGGAGATAGAAAAGAGGAAGAAAGTCTCGGAACCTTAACTCTACCCTTCTCTATGCAAATCTATGCGAAGCTTCTCATCCCCACAATACACATAAATCACAATAACAGTTAACCTACATTTACACGCAAATAAAAACTTCTGAAGTGGGCTTTCACAAAAAGATGATTAAAGTCCGAAGACCTTGCTCATGCTAACCGCATAGCATGACACAAACAAAGATGAAAAATCACTAACGGTGCTGCCGTCTACTCCTTCAGAGATGAATGGGGGCAAACCAAAATTGCTACCCTTAACATACGGCAGATGGGTCTCAGCCTTCCTGAATTCAGTAGCGATGGATTCTGGCCTGTGGAGAGTCCTTCTCCCCACCATTAGCACTCACACAATTACTGTAATCCCTCACCATGTACAGGAGAAAGTGAGAGCATTCAACTGGTGCTAAGGTGCTCCTCCACAGGGGGCGATCAAATCCTCCACTGGAGACACTGGATTACTCCCACTAGTAGTCTCCAGTGAGTGAAGAGCCGGCCCACGGTAAGTCCTTCAAGTTTTACGATGGCAGCTTATTCCATCACCCACATTTACCTCCAAAAAGGTCCATCATCACTTCACCGCCCCCCTCCCCCCCCCCCACTCCCCCACGGACAACATGGAAAAGAAAACAAAACACTCCTAGAACCTAACACATCAACCAGTAGGTGGCGATGAAAAGAAAGTTAAATTAAAGGGACTTTAGGTGACACTCAAAATATTACTTTACCAATTATGAGAATTCAACCAAAACCCCCGAGAAAGTTCGTTACAATATATATATATATATATATATATATATATATATATATATATATATATATATATATATATATATATATATATATATATATATATATATATATATATATATTGAAGGTATCTTTGCTTTGTTTTTTTATAAAGACTTCAGATATTTTAGATCCAAATATACCTGTTATATTTTCAAGTTAACAAGAAAATGAGCTTTCAGCACTTGTTGGAGAAGTGGTAATGTTACTCCACTATATAAATGTGTTTGTGGTAGCTCAAGTCCAGCTGATTACCTCCCAATTTCTATAACTTCCATATTATCTAAAGTTTTTGAGAGTCTTTTGGCAAAATGTTTTAATCAGTTTGCTAAAGGTGATCATCTGTTCCCTAGTTTGCAATTTGGTTTTTGTGAGGGGCTTGGAGCATTTGATGCCCTTCTTACAACCTTCAATGCTGTACAGATATCCATTGATTTTATTTAGAAAGTTTGTATGATTGGCCTTGATTTTAGAGCTGCCTTTGACCATGTTAATCATGAGGCCCTTGTTTCCAAACTCAAAGAGTTGGGAGTGGTAGGTCGTTCTTAGCATCATAATTGAATTTTTAAGTGATAGATCTCAAAGAGTGGTGGTTGATGAACACTATAGAGAGTATAGGAATGTGATATCTGCTGTTCCTCAGGGTAGTGTTCTTTTCATACCATATGCAGATGATGCTAATCTCTTTGCATTAATTCCATCTCCTGAATGTAGATCTGGGGCTGCTGAATCCCTTAATAAAGATATAGCTTAAATTAGTGCATGGTGAAAATTATAGGGTATGAAGTTGAAGCCTAACAAAACTCAAAGTATGATTTTGAGTAGGTCAAGGACAGTGGCTCCTCAACATCCTGATCTTAGTATTGATAATATTTCTTTAACTTTGTATGACTTTTAAAATTTTAGATGTGGTAATCGACAGCAAATTTACATTTGAGAAACACATGAGGTCTGTCTCTTCTTCAATTGCACAAAAAAATTGCTTATTGAAAAAGTCTTTTAAGATTTTTAGAGATCAATCTATTCCGAAGAAATTTTTTAATTCTTTCATTATACCTTTTTTTCGAGCATTGTTCTCCTGTCTGGTCTTCAGCTGCTGATTCTCATCTTAATTTGTTGGTCTGTTAGATTTCTTATATCAGATGTAGATATTAGTCTCTGGCACCGTCGTTCAATTTGTTCATTATGCATGTTGCATAAGATTTTTCCTAATTCTGACCATCCTTTATATTCAGATCTTCCCGGACAGTTCCCTCCTGTTCGTAATACTAGGCATGTAGTTGATTCTAATAATCAGGCCTTCTCCATCATGAGGCTCAATACTACACAGTACTCTAGAAGTTTTATTCCAGGTGTGACCAAGTTGTGGAATGATCTTCCTAAAAGGGTAGTTAAATTATTAGAACTTCAAAAGTTTAGAGTTTCAGCAAATGTTTTCATGCTGAACTGGCTGACATAAGTCAATTTATAGTTTATATATGAAATATCTGCTTTAATTTTGTTAATGTTTCTGAAATATTTTATTTTTAATTTCATTACTTCTAATATCATTTTCTTATTTCCTTATTTCTTTTCCTCACTGATATGTTTTTCCCTTTTTTAGCCCCTGGGCTCATAGCATTTTGATTTTTCAACTAGGATTGTAGTTTAGCTTATAATAATAATAATGAAATGCAGAAGTCCGTATTTTCCTAATGACTTTAGACTCTCATGGGTAAGCCTTTGGTTAAAGAAACTATAACTGTTCTTTTTCTTAATATATTCCATCATTGCAGCACTATTTTTAACAAAACTATCTCCTTATCAAGTAATTATTGATCACCATAAGTTTACAATTCCTCATATACACCAGGTTCTACAAAGATTGATTATTTTTGGGGGAATTATATTCTTTTCAAATTAGAAAAAATTAAAATTTTAGAAATTAAAAGGAGAAAGGTTTGAAAACTCAGAGATCCTTAGATTAAAAAGCAAATTGTGGCTGATATATATAGACACGCGTTTACACATAAACGTACGCTTCGTATCACATTTCGCTTGAAGGAGCATATAATGACCATCCTATTGTATGTTCAATGCTGGCCTTTGTAGGGCGGTGCTTACAGCTTCAGCTAATATGAACCTGACGTAATTACTCTCCCTGTGAATAATTTGGGTTTCGTCGATTCATAATTTCAAAAAGGGTTTCTGAATAGGGCTATCAAAATAGTATTGGCTTATTACCCCATGATTTCTGTGGCCCAGCATACGTCTTCGGAGTGTCGGGTTAGTGTGTCCTACGTAGTCTTTTCTGTGATATTAATAAATTTCTTCAAGGCATGCAAACTTATAGACTATGTTTGTACATGCTTCCTTTGGTCCTTCAGGGCAGTACTGTTCTTATAAATTCTACCCTCTGGTTAGGAGCTCTTGGTGCAATACGTCCATTAAATATTCCTTACAAGTTCGGTATTTTGAGTTTGAAAGCCGATCCAGGGACCCTTACCAGAGGAGGAAAATTATAATACATAGCAAACCCAACCTAACTACAATTGAAATGTCTGCTCTCGATCGTCTTTTAGTAAATCTGAAGGTTTCTAGAAGTGGAAATGCTATTCGTTATACATACACGCACACACAAACACAAACACACACACACACACATATATATTTATATATATATATATATATATATATATATATATATATATATATATATATATAATATATATATATATATATATATATATATATATATATATATATATATATATATATATATATATATATATATATATATATATATATATATATATATATATATGTATAAAACATATATATATATATATATATATATATATATATATATATATATATATATATATATATAATAGGAGAGTCAATTGTCCCGACTGATTGTGATTACTAATTCCTTGTCGTGAACATACTTCAACTTTGTTTCTAGTGTAATTGTTTACACTTCAACATCAGACCCAGTGAAAAAAAAAATACAATTTTCTGGGCTCTCACTGACATAGATGTATCCTACTTGGCATTCCCACCAGCATCCAAATTCTTGGCACAGTCTCTTGGCAGATATTTATGGGAATTCTTTTGCCCCCAGTGGCTGGGGACGCTGCAGGAACCGGGCCAGTGTTTTCATAACAAATTCTACTCAGCGGGATCACTTTGCAGGAATCTCTCCTGATACATTGGCGGAAAACGAGGATACATACAGTCGGATCTCGGACGTATGGAGAGAGAGAGAGAGAGAGAGAGAGAGAGAGAGAGAGAGAGAGAGAGAGAGGAGAGAGAGAGAGAGATACATACAGTCGGATCTCGGACGTATGGAGAGAGAGAGAGAGAGAGAGAGAGAGAGAGAGAGAGAGAGAGAGAGGGGGGGGGGGTATTTGCAAGTCTTGGATGCTTTTCCCCTTGTTCTAGTCATAGATCTTCATTTGACTATTCTTAGACCTCTCTTCTCTTCTCTTCTATTCTTAGAGATTTCTGCATACTCTTTTCCAGAGAGAGTAGAGAGGTTGGCTAGGAAACCAACCACCCGTTGAGATACTACCGCTAGAGAGTTATTTGGTCCTTTGACTGAACAAATAGTATTACATTGGAATCATCTCTCTGGTTACGGTTCATAGCATCCTGCTTTTCAAATTAGTGTTACAACACTAAATTTAGCAAGTAATAATAGTAATAATAATAATAATAATAATAATAATAATAATAATAATAATAATAATAATAATAATAATAATAATAAAAGTTTTGTTGAAAATAATGGCTGCCTCAGTTGCATTGATCTTATACTCCGTCTTCTCGATGGCATGCAGCCAGTAACGGAGTAAAAATTCATCCTTCATGGTGGGTAGTCAAATTCAGGAATAATTGGGGAGTCAAGGTTTTAACATAAAATTCACAAATTAGGTAAGATTCACAATTCAGGTAAAATTCACAATTCAGGTAAAAGTATACAGAGAACAAGCTACGCGTTTCGGGATTGCTGTCTCCCTTCCTCAGGCTTAAGTACTGGAAATGATGAGAGCTATGTCCTTATATACGGCAATTCTGGCTTAGTCAGAGAAGCAGCGAATTTTCCATTAGCTACCTCGAGCGTCATGGGCAGAGAAAATAAAATGGCTGATCCTCATTGGCTAAGCCACTCGCTGAGAGTGGCTGTAGTACAGTCAGACTGCCATCCTACTCACTCCTGGGTGTTGAGTCACCATCTTGTCCTCTGGGAGCTGGGCTCTGACTGGTGGGAGCGCTCGCTGAGAGGGTATGTAGTCTAGGCAGGCTATCCTGTCGCTGATTAATGCTGTTGGTGTTGTTTATGTCTTGATCTGTTAGGTTGTCCTGGTTGAAAGTGTCTCGGTTGGTTGGGTTATTTTTCCTTGTGTTGTTCCTTCGACAGGAGGGGAGGAGGAACCTTTCCTGGGTAGTGTTGAGAGTCGGCTTTTCTCTCTGAATAAGAAGAGCTTCAAGTATGCGAAGTCTCCTGCTATCTGGAGCATGGCCTATGATCTCGGCATTCTTGATTATTTCATCACGCTTGATGTTGTTATTGTGGACGTGGAGGGCATGAGCTTTTATTGCACCTTGTTGGACATGACAAGACAGTCTCTTTGACAGACGCATGGTGGTCATTCCTATATAACGCCCAGAGCATCCTGGAAACAGGACATAAGTAGGAATAGACCACGTTGGTCTGTTTGAGAATATCCTGAGTCGGCTGGGCTGAGTTGTTCCTCATGATGAGAGACCTCGTTTTGTTAGTTTGATGATAAATAGTCAACTTGACCACTGTGTTCTTATCCGCAGGGAAGACGTGACTCTTATGTCTCTCATGGTCTTTTCATCCTTTTGATAATCTCGATGCATGAACCCTTTATAGTAAAGGTTGATGGTAGTTGTGGTGTTCACGGTCGGTTGTTCACCCTGGTACCAGGTGTCCATGGCTAGCTTGATTTCACGTCTAACTTGTCTACTGGAGTAGCCATTGTTTACCAGGACCTGGGCAACTCGTTTGAGTTCTTGGTGTGTGGCAGCCCAAGAGGAGCAGTGGGAGAGGGCTCTGTGGATGTAGGCCTTGATGGTGGAGGCCTTGTACCTGGTAGGGCATTCACTGTTTCCATTCAAGCATAACCTGAGGTTAGTGGGCTTAATGCACACACTAATATCGAATCCGGTAGTGTTAGGAGATATGAGAACATCAAGGAAGGGCAGCCGTCCATCTTTGCTATGTTCATCAGTAAATCTCAGGCAGCTGCATTCCTCAAACGTCCTGGGTAGAAGGGGCCACGATAAAAGTGTCATTTATGTATCTCACGTACACGTCTGGACGACGTATTTGTGGGAAAACCCTCTCTTCAACAACTCCCATATAAAAGTTGGCAAAGAGCACACCAAGGTGAGAGCCCATCGGTACACCATCCATCTGTATATATGTGTGGCCCCTGTGTGTGGTAAAAAGGGTCTTCTTAGTACATACTTCAAGCAGAATTTGGAGGGCCTCCTCGGGGATGTTCAGGGTTAGAGTAGAAGGGTTCATGTAGACTAACTCCTCTGAGTTCCTGGGTAAGCTAAAAGGGTTTCCCACCAGGGGCACCATCGCTTCACTGGATGTGGAATCCCTTATTATTAACGTTCCTGTTGGAGAGACCATCGACTTGATCCTGGAGAGAGTCTACAGGGACCCTTCTACTCCAACCCTGAATATCCCCAAGGAGGCCCTCCAGACTCTGCTCGAAGTATGTACTAAGAAGGCCCCTTTTACCACACATAGGGGCCACACATATATACAGAAGGATGGTGTAGCGGTGGGCTCTCCCCTTGGTGTGCTCTTTGCCAACTTTTATATGGGAGTTGTTGAAGAGAGGGTTTTCTCAAGAATACGTCGTCCAGACGTGTACGTGAGATACATAAATGAAACTTTTATCGTGGCTTCTTTTACCCAGGACATCGAGACCCTCCGCAGGACGTTTGAGGAATGCAGCTGCCTGAGATTTACTGTCGAACATAGCAAAGATGGATGGCTGCCCTTCCTTGATGTTCTCATGTATCCTAACACTACCGGATTCGATACTAGTGTGTACATTAAGCACACTAACCTCGGGTTTTGCTTGAATGGAGACAGTGAATGCTCTACCAGGTACAAGGCCTCCACCATCAAGGTCAACGTCGGGTAAAATACCTTCTTTCAAACTTAATGTTAGAACTGTACTGTTATTTTCTATAGATCAGCTAATCTGTCTCTGGTGTCTATCGACAACAATTTGTATCATATCTATTGATAAAAAAAAATCCATTGTTATTGGCTAATCCAAAATCTAAGTTGAACTTCATTGAATGACGTGAATTGCCTGATTGACATTTTCTAAAGACATCGAAAAAGACGTTGGTGTGTTGTGGGCGAGCAGACAGACTGTCGGTGAGAAAAACAGACTCGGTTTTATAAATAGTCCGAACCAATTTCATTAAGAAACACACACTTCCGAACAGAAGACAGTGAAAGAAAATAAACTTGAACTGGCCCGAACACTCGTAATGTTTCCTGGCATTTATTTCATCCCTTTCCTGAATGAAATGAAATTCAGGACATAATTAATGCAGAGACTAAAAGGAAGCAACAACCTCCTGCAACTTGCGGGACTCACATGTAATCCTAAAAGAATGAAGAGGATACAGACCAACTGGGACAGAAGAAATTATACGCCTTTATTTTTACGATTTTATTCTAACTAATTTTCGGAAACAATAGGTTTATTTTGTTACCAAAATATTATTTTGTGTATAAAAACAATTTTCTTAAAAGTATTTTTTTTTTTTGCATAGCTCATCATAAATGTTTTTCAGCTTAGGTTATGACTGTAAAGATGTTCATAATGATAATAATAAGGTTATTAATATTCCTAATAAAAATACCTTCTTTATTTCTCAAATACTCTATATCTGAAAAGGTCTTCTGTAATTAACCTGTTTTTTTCTCAAAAATACAAAATCCAAAATTAATTTAGTTATAAAATTTCCTTTTTTTTTAATCCAAATCATAATTTTAATTAAATTTAATACAGGCAAGTTAAGATAGCTCCTAAAAATTCCGATGGTTAGCAAAACCCACATTAAGCTTAATGGGAAAATTTCTTATCTATTTGATGGAAATAAAAGTAAGGATGTTTTTGGAAAATCGAAGAAAGGAATCTTAAAATAAACTTTCATCAGAATTACAAAGACCCCTTTACATATTTCTTAAAACAAATAACAGAACAATTGAAAGTCTTCTGAAGAATTAAAAATGATAATAGTTAACGGAAAATAAAATGACCCCTCAGAGAGAGAGAGAAAAAAAAAACATTTACCAGAATAGATTCCTTGAAAACTTACCATCAAAATCAATAAAAAACAAAACTAAGATTTTCAATGAATAATTCATATCAGGCAATAGCCTCTTCAGTAGATCAGTTTCCATTCACATGGGACGGGAACAAAATTGAGTCAATCCATTGGATTGCTTAGCTAATTCATTTATACCTGGATACTCCCTTTTGCTAGTTATCAGTACAGTTGTCTTCACTTATTCCGGTTCACTTCACGGGAAGCTAAGGAGATGTGTGACAGCCTTACATTGTAGCAGGTAACACTGTGCTTAGCAAAAGAGAAACCGTTGGCAACGCTGCCTTACTGTAACATAAAGTCGCCGAACTTATACAGAAGTGATCAAAAGCCTTTTTATTAATAGTTCGAAGTGTTGTCAAACAAATAACAATAATTTTTGTATACAGCATTTCATAATGTTAATAAATATGCTTTTCATTACATTTTTACAACCTTAGCGACTTTCTTTTAAAGGCAGCGTTGCCATTAATTTCTCTTAGACTAAACAAATTGTTACATGCTACGATGTACAGTGACAGACGCTTCCTCAGCTTCCAGTGAGGTGTACCAGAATTGATAAAGCCAACTGTACCTAATGTAGCTTTGTGCTAGTTCCGATTTTGGGATAAGGGAGTCTGTGATTATTCTAACGAACATTGTGTGTGGTATAAAACTCCACTTGCCGGCTGAGTTGATAAGAGGGTGGGGTAACACATGATTTAGTAGTGCTTGGGGGTAACCTAATACCTCTTACGAAGATTAGCTCCTGGCCTAATTAGGTTACCTGGTTAGCCGACAATTTTCTGGAACTACCGATTACTTCCTCAGAGAAACTATTGCAACCGTAATTTCTAACGACAACATCATGAAATCTAATATTTAACTCGATTCTATTTCAATTATCTATCCACGACTCTTTGCGACTGTGGAAACTAAGAGAATTCGAAACGTCTTTTTCGTATCTTGTGGGCGTGTTTCAAGTATGATTTTTTCTTATAATTATCAAGATATTTTTATCTAACTTTTTCTCCTTCATTCATCAGTTCTTGACAAGGCGTAAAAGGTCTGGCTTCAGATACTGATTTTTATTCTTTTACAAAAACAGATTGATCATAGAAAGAATTTTTCCTAATTCAGTAAAGATTTCATTATTCGTTCATTTTTTTCAGGCAGTTCCAGGGCGAATCTAGTTAAATGTAGTCATTCATATTAACCCCTAAACTAGTCGAAATTTTTTTTAATCTCCTCTAAGTCTTGATTCATCTATTTGTGCGCGACCTAATATCGCCTACTAAACCTAGAGGAAGGTTATGTATTTTATGAAAATACACCTTCATCTTGGTATGTTAATTTACCACCGAAATAATCTTAATAAAACACAAGACTTCAGGCATAAGAAATGGAAGACATTTGGCAACAAAATGATACTAAAGGTTTGGTTGGGGAACTAAAAAAAAAAAACAACCACAAATATTCAGTCCATTGAAATTTTATTTTAATTGACAGATGATACGGTGCTTTGTACGTAAAACTCACTGGAAAAATGAACATGGAAAGATTTACCCGAATTTGAAAATAGATATTTATGATGAGAAATGGATAGATAATTATTTTTTTGTGTTATGAGAACAATAATTTGATTTCCTTCACTCAAAGGGAATTTGAATGGCACGCCGCTCCTGATGTTTGTTGCGTGAATGATGCTGTAACGTGAATGAATGAAACTCGTCTCGTTTAATGACTCTTTCAAAGCAATCGACGACAAATGAAGTTTAAGTGGAATTGGAGGCTGTTGATAACTTGTCACGCTGTAAATTACAAAACCTCATGAACCTTGAAAAGGAAACGGTAATGTCACACTTTGCTTTCAAAGATCAACACATAAACGTTTGATCTTAACAAGACGAATCTAGAGAGAGAGAGAGAGAGAGAGAGAGAGAGAGAGAGAGAGAGAGAGAGAGCAGCTTTTAGAGGTATAAATAGTAAATCTTCAGAGAATTGTAAAGGATTATAACAAGTTTTAAACAAATTTCCTATTTTAATCTGGACGGAAAACCAATTGTCATCATCGTAGATCAACTATCAGCTTGCTTCTAGGCTTATATTTGCTTATATTCTAAATGGAATTGCGAGCCAAATTTACTCAATTCGAAGGTTAGAATTTAAAAAGTCCTAGAAAAAAATGTTAGAGGATGATAAACCAGGATTTATATTCAATATCTTAAGGTGTATATATATATATATATATATATATATATATATATATATATATATATATATATATATATATATATATATATATATATATATATATATATATATATATATATATATATATATGTGTGTGTGTGTGTGTGTGTGTGTGTGTGTGTGTGTATGTATGTGTGCGCTCGTGTGTGTGGTGTTACTCTATAGGCATATATGTATATATGTATGAGTATATATGATATTTTTTCTGCATTAGGGTGGAGGGTGGCTAAAGACGTTGCCAATACCCCATGGATATTCAGTGAATTATACTAAAGCCATTGGCCTTTTCTTAGTGATCACTCGTTCAAATAATGACTGGACACTTGTAGGTATGCCTTTATGTTTTTTTGTTTTTTTTGATTTGTGTAGATGAATGATTTTGTTTTTGTTTGATTTTGTGCATGAGAGAATAATAATGATTACTGAATTTGTCGCAGAACCATCATTTACAGTCATCCATTTTCGAAACCTAATTAACTTACAGAAATGGAACCAAGTGATTCCGTTTGTGGGACATAACTGATCCTAAGAGAACCTGGTTGAGTTTGCCAACGTCATTACCGGGGATTATGAATCGCTACTTGTTGCATTACTTCAGAGACCATTGCTCTACATGTACCATAATGGTTAAGCTCTAGTTGTCCTGTCTGTTTGGCTTCGAATTCATGCATCTTCTTCTTCTTCCCTCCATCTGAGAGCTAAGTAGAGAAGTGTTGACGTTTGTCATTTTCATTGTGTGTATAAATGTCTGTCATTTGTTAAAGCATAAAAGGAGACTTACGAGTAGGTTTAAAGAAAGATATATTTGCATTTGCGGCTAATGTTATTCCTCTATCTACGTGTTCTATCCATCTTAGCTCTCAGCTCATTACCTCCTATTTCCTTCTATCTTGGTCATGATATTCCCTTTATCAGAGAAAGTGACCCAATTCACAACAGTTTAGGTACGATCCATTAATACCTCTCCAGGCTCTGTTACCACCATAAGGGATTAAATGAAATGATCTTAATACTTAGCTTGGACTGCCACTTGTGATTTTTTTTTTTTGTCAAGCAACGATGATTGTTGCCATATACCTCCAGAAAATGTGACCATCGGTAGGTGGTGAGTACAAAAATTGACAAATTTGTGTCTCGAACGACTATTCGAATGATGGAATGATGGGTTGTCAAGCATCAATGAAGGTTTGAGTGACATGGCATTGGGAGCATGTAAAGGTTGTGCAAAGGTCATGCAAACATAGACTAAGTGACAGAATTAATGGTAGGAACATGGCACAGTAATACTTCACACAATTCCGGCAATATTGCAGGAAAGTGCGCATGGCCATTGACCATCTGTAGAGCGACTGACAATAGGCGATACGACCTACAGAAGATTGAATATAATGGGGGTTACTGAACCAAACCTTGGAGATATCCACCATAACAGGTAGGACCCTGGAACAACACCCTCCAATCTACAGCCACCACACCCATAGTGACCCTACAGCAGTGTGTGACACCCTGCCTCATCAAAGACAACCCTGTCATGATGCAGCAGATCTTAGATCATTACTTCCTCTTCAAGGCAGTTGTATATAACTACAAGAAGTATTGAGCACAGAAGGCCAAGGCACCTACACTCTCGGTAAAGGGGTAACTAACATGGCGTGTACTCTATTTACATAAGAAGAACCTTCTGCGAGAGCTGTCAAACAAAGACCCTAACTTGCACCCAAATTATCCGAAGATCGAATGGCAACTATTCAAGGAGTTCGTTGAGCTGGTTTTGACCTCTTTGTGCGCAGCCACCATGCAACCTCTCTGTAGGTCAGTTGGGCTGTTAGTGGGCGGGTGTTCTCGGTAATCGACCATTTCATCTTTGCCATATTTGTGTACCCGGGCGCTTTGCAGTCGTACAGGTATTGGTAGTTCTGGAGCCATTCCCCAAGGTCCCTTTCCTCCCTCTTAGGCAGGGTGATGTGTCCTCGTTGTCCACCATCTCATCCTCCTCTGTTGAGGGTGGTGGGGCTACTTCTGCCTCCAGTTCCATCTCTTCCCCAATGGTTACGATTGGAAGGATTTCACTGTTTGATGACCCATCCTGGCCCAGGTTGTGACCTAGTTTCGTTGGCAATTCATCTATCAGCACACTGGGGGGTGACTCCTTGGGTGCAAATATGTCTTGTTTGACATTCGTTAGTGAGGTTTGGGCCCAGACCGGTGCAGGTGGTGGTGCGGGGTGTCCTGAGGGCAGATTATTTGACGTTTTGGGTATATTCACCCCTTCACATCATTTTTGCCCATGCTGGCCAACAAAGGGGTCGCTCTTAATGCGATGCCCGTATGGCCTCTTTATATATGTGCGAGCTGGCTAGCACGCCACGTGGTGAGTGATATATGAATACATTTGTTATGGCAATGTTCAAGTTATGCGCTGGTCGATCGATTTAGGGTGCATTGTACATTTGTACTCCTCATTTGCAAGCTTACGAGCGACATCGCTCCTCTTTGCCGTTTGTCGCTAAATGAGTCTTTAGAAATTATTTTTCTAAAACTGTCTCCCAAGAATTAGGGTTAAACCTTAATCTTTGCAGCACATTCCGGGCATATCGATGACCCATGATTTAGCGCTCTTGTTGTCATGTTCCCTAGGAGATTCATCGTAAACAAAGGGCTCATATCACGAGTTGGCGTTATGATCTATTATTGTTATGGAAGTATCTGGCTGCAATCAGCATCGCTAGACGAAAAATTCTAAGTAGAAGTCTAGCTTTTGTTTATTGTCATGGAAGTCCGGACCTCATGAACCGGAACTTGAGATTATAAATCCTACCTGAAAATAATTCCTAATTGCAATAAGGGTTCCAATTTGTTAAGGTAGAGGCATAGATGTTTGCTATTTTGTCTAATATTTCACCATCTACCCCTTTCGCGTACATATGTCATTACGAACTGCACGACCTTCAAATCAATGTTTGTAAACAAAAAACTTTAAATAATACTACACTTCCGTACACAGTGACCCTCTGCGGGTATCGGGTTACTTCCGGGTGAGCCGCTATGGCCATACTCCCATTTCCGGGTGAGCCTGTGTGGCCATTTTATGACTACTTACATTTATATATGTATAGGCCTATCATGCTCATATTAACAAATTGGTCATTTCTTTGGCATTCTTATTTTTTGTCAGAGGAATAATAAAGCTTTAAATCAATTTCACATTTGAAATTCTTGACAAAATGCATTTTGTTGACAAATAAATTATTCATCAAAAGTAATTTCATACTGTCATACTGATAGCGAATGTAGGATTATATTTGGCACGTGTTTATGATAGAGTTACGACTGGGTTGAAAGAGTTCAAACATAGATGGTTCACTTCTAAGTGTGAAGGGTTCAATTCCCTCCCTCTAAAATCGAAGGTCATGAAACGTAATGTGAGAACTATTATCAAGGTCAACAGAGACAAGTGTTCTAGAAGTTTTATTCCAGCTGTTACTAAGTTGAATCGCTGGATCTTCAAAAGTTCAAACTTGCAGTGAATGTTTTCATGTTAAACAGGCTGACATACATCTCACTTTATAGTTTGTATATGCAAGACCTCTTCAATATTGTTGCTGTTCTTTAAGTACAGTATATCACTCCGAAATCAAACCATTGTCCTTTAGTCTTGGATAGTGCCATAGCCTCTGTACCATGGTCTTCCACTGTCTCATGGGTTAGAGTTCTCTTGCTTGAGGGTACAGTCATGCACATAATTCTATCTAATTTCTCTTCCTGTTGTTTTGTTAAATTTTTTATTGTTTATATAGGAAATATTTATTTTAATGTTGTCACTGTGCTTGAAATATTTTATTCTTCATTGTTTCCTTTCCTCACTGGGCTATTTTCCCTGTTGGGACCACTGGGCTTATAGCATCTTGCTTTTCGAACTAGGGTTGTAGCTTAGCAACTAATAATAATAATAATAATAATAATAATAATAATAATAATAATAATAATAATAATAATAATAATAATAATAATAATAATTGTTCGTTACATCTATGGTAGTTAGAAACACGGCTTACTTCTCATATGTTTCTGCATTCATATGGATACATAAACTCATCTCCATACAATTTGAAAAAAAAATATATATATATATATATTTTTATCCAATAAATTAGAAGGCTTTTAAAATACGAGTTAGTAAATGATTCACAGGTTTTAGGTATGTTACAAACCTTCTACGGTATTATTATTATTATTATTATTATTATTATTATTATTATTATTATTATTATTATTATTACTACTACTACTACTTGCTCAGCTACAACCCTAGTTGGAAAAGCAGGATGCTATAAGCCTAGGGGCTCCAACAGGGAAAATAGCCCAGTGAGAAAGGAAACAAGGAAAATAAATTATTTTAAGAAGAGTAACATTAAAATAAAGATCTTTGTAAACCATAAAAACTTTATAACAAAACAAGAGGATGAGAAATAAGATAGGACAGTGTGACCGAGTGTAGTCTTTATCAAGACAGTGGATGACCATGGTACAGAGACTATGGCACTACCCAAGACTAGAGAACAATGATTAGATTTTGGAGTGCCCTTCTCTTAGAAGAGCTGCTTACCATAGAAATGAGAGCTAAACTCATCTAAATTAAGTATGTTTACATATACAGGATTTTGAAAATTGGGTCTCCGATGAGCCTCTACTAAATACCACGAAAATAGAATTATAAGATTTTTTTTTTTTTTTTTTTGTAAAGATGAAAATTAATGTAAATGTCATTATTTATGATGATGTTCATTAGTTGCTTACGAAATCTGCCATTGTCTAAAAGAGTTTTACCTTGTTCAACAATGTGTTAGTAACACTTCATTTGGCAGGTTAGATTAATGATAATAAGTCATTAGCTGATGCCCTTGACTATCACTAGTCGAGAAAGATTATAAACTCTTAATAACGGGATAAATATTGAAAAAGGCACATATTTAATGCCAAAGGACTTTAGGAGTTGGGGTATATGCTCTTAATTCTCGGGAAAAATTAGATTGAACTCTAATTGTTAATCTGAACAATGAAGGAAACCTAATCAACGTATGATTTCATAAGTTGGGTTTGTTACGGAAATGAATATGCCTCAAAGGGTTACTCGTGCAACCGCTGATTTAAAGGTCTGAAAGATGCCCAGGAATGGCAGAGGCAAGGGACATGGACATTTCTCTATCGAGTAGGACAATGCCTTAGAGATTTTCAATATATACATATGACCAGCACCCAAGCCTCCTCTCCATCCAAGCTAAGACCAAGGAGGGTCAAGTAATGGCTGCTGATGACTCGGCAGATAGACAAATAGATCCCCAAAACCCCCATTCTTAGCTTACAAGGATGGGGAGGTTGCAGCGACCAAAGGAACTAACAAGTTTGAGCGGGACTATTAACCCAGTCAGGCAATAACCATCAGGAACGTTACCACATCGGCCACCACAACCCTAAATGATTGAAAGCAATTTGAATGTACAAAATGAATTTAAGATCTATTTTTCAACCCATTAATCGAAATTCATTTAATTTGTGCGTTGTCGATTTAGCTTAACAATAACAGTTAATTCTAATATTTTCTTTCCTTCCACATTCAATCTAACTTTGAATGTAGAACGTGTCAAAGCGAGCATTCTGTTTTCTTTTACTTCTTAAGCAAAAAGGGAAAAAAAAAGGTTCAGTGACATCAGCATATTTAATTTTTTTTTTTTTTTTTTTTTTTTTTTTGGTAAAACTAATTGTCAAAGTTAAAAGTGCGGGTAAGCGGCAAAAGTTGAGCGGACGCCGGTAGCAGAGGAGCGTCATTTTCTTTGTTGGATTTTCTTTACAAACTATAAATTGTTCATTTGCATAACTTGTCTACTGTTGTCATATGCTAGAAAATTTTTAAGAGAACAAACGGGATTTTATTTCATTTTGTTATATTATTTCTGACCCTCGACAAATATAATTTGCTTCATTGTTTACTAGAGCATTCACGTCTCAATTATTTAAAATAACATTCCAACGAGTAACATTCACAGTTAAAGTCACCTTTTTTTTTTTTTCTCGTTGGAAAAGGTTTATCTACAGAATAACCTGACACTTTTATTCCTACCTAATATTCATTAATTGTGAATATGGTCGCGGTGGCCGATGTGGTAACGTCCCTGATTGGTGAACGCCAGACTGGGGTTCGAGTCCCGATCTAACTCGTTAGTTTCTTTGGTTGCTGCAACTTCACAATCCTTGTGAACTATTGATGGGGGGTTTGGGGCAGCCTATAGGTCTATCTGCTAAGTCATTAGCAGTAATTGCCTTGGTCCTAGCTCGGGTGGAGAAGGGGCTTAGGCGCTGATCATATTTATATGTGGTCAGTCTCCTGCTTGATAGGGTAATGTCACTGTAACTTGCCTCTGCCATTCATGAGCGGCCTTTAAACCTTTTAAACCTTTAAGCAAACCCCACCCCCACCCGAAAAAAAAAGAAACTGAGATTAGAATAGTTTTGTTCTTGAGATTCACCATTGGTCTCTTGAACATAACTATGTACATGCAAAAGGATATAAAATTATAAATATAGTTGAACATAGAAAATCCTGCACCTTGTCACGCCCTTACTGTGCGGTAAATAACCAAAGCAGGTCTTCTAGGAGAAGGACACTCCAAAATCAAACCATTGTTCTCTAGTCTTGGGTAGTGCCATATCCTCTGTACCATGGTCTTCCACTATCTTGGGTTAGAGTTCTCTTTCTTGAGGGTACACTCGGGCACAGTATTCTACCTCATTTCTCTTCCTCTTGTTTTGTTAAAGTTTTGATAGTTTATATAGGAAATGTTAAATTTAATGTTGTTTTATTTTCCCTTCTTTCCTTTCCTCACTAGGCTCTTTTCCATATTGGAGCCCCTGGGCTTATAGCATCCTGCTTCTCCAACTAGGGTTATAGCTTAGCAAGTAATAATAATAATAATAATAATAATAATAATAATAATAATAATAATAATAATAATAGCGTAGAGAGACATCTACACACAGGAACTCTCATCGCAGTTAAAGAGTGACAGTGCGCACTTCTTCAGAATAAGGTGCATCAAGAATTCCTGTGTCCAGCTGTACGTAACCACGTTGATATACTTCTTTCTTTACAAAGATAAACGCACACATTAGCATATAATGTAGACCTTGTTCTCAGGAATATGTTAGGGCTCTAAGGAGACTCCATAATAGATGGTTTTGTGGAACTGATATCAATCCTCATTTTTTATGTGGAGTGAAAATGGAAGGGTACATTTTCGAGTCATCTTACCCTTCATGCAAATTGGTTTAAATGGTTTATTGAAAGCTATAAAACACTTGCTATTCACTTCATATACAAAATTTAATAATTAAAAAACTTGCTTTCATTATTCAAGTCCAATAATCAGAAAATTAATATTAATTATCCTCGAAATTCAAAGCTAACAATCTTTAAAACATAAGTAAGAAACTCAAAGATAGTTATTTTGATCAACATTTAATCAGAAATTGAACGAAAACTAAACAAAAGGGCACAGTTTACATGTCAGGGGAAACTTCACCATGACCAATATACACCAGTTGCCCAAACGTACATTTGCATCTGGTGACGGTATTATACCGAAGGCTAATACACACAAGGAATGTAAATTTCTCAACTTGTTTCTTAAAGTCATAGGACATTAAGAACCCATTAATCTTCTCGTTCACGATGAAAGTAGGACGAGATAAAAAACGATATAAGAGGCTCTGCTGTAAGATATATTACCTTTGGAACTCGGCTTTATAGTGTTTCGTTAAGAAAGTGCTCCTCTTTTTATCCTCCAGGATCGCTTACAAAGATATTTCTGCCAACTGTGTCTTCAGAATATTTTATTTCTCCCTCAGGCATCAGGCTTAACTGACTTTCTTTCTTTCTTGCAAAAAGGGCATATTGTTAGTGGTTCATGAATGGAAAACGGGCATGTACTCTTAATTTTGTTGTGGCAGCATATTGGAAACTTCTCTACCTAGAATTCTGCCTTACTCCGGTTCGAGACCCGCACAAACTCAATAGTTTCTTGTAGTGCCTGCAAACTCACCATCCTTGTGAGCTAAGGATGGCGGATTTGGGGGAGCCCATAGATTTATCTGCTGAGTCATCACCAGTCATTATCTGGCCCTCTCTGGTCCCTGCTTTGATGGAGAGGGGCCTAGGACGCTGATCATATGTATATATAGGACATTGTCCTGTTAGTGCATTGTCCCTGTCCCTTGTCTTTGTCATTCATGAGCGGCCTTTAAACATTTTTAAACTTTAAATGACATTTGAAGCCATACAATGAAGTGCACTGGAACATATACTCAAAAGCTGAAGAAAACTGGAAATTCTAGTCGACTTCAAATATCTAAGGAAAGTGTCCAAGCTAAATCTCTCTTTTAGTGTCGTTTGCATCTCTTCAAATGTTTATTACAAGATGAAGAAATAGGGAATCTTGTCCTTGATTTTGACCTTTTGTGGAATTCATGTCTAACAAATAACGCATTTCAGTATTGATGCTTTTAAATTATTTTGCAATTTTATGTACCGTACCATTTTTTATCATAATCCCGTGAAATGGTTCTGATTATGAATGTATAAACATCTAATATGAATAAAAGAGAAACAAACCAACACTATATAATGAGCCAATCAGTTACGCCAGCACTAAAAAACTAGCGTGGTTACTATGATTGTAGCTAAATGTGGGTTTAGTAAATATTGAGTCTCTAGGACAGCATCGTGTAGGTGAATGTGGTTTTCTTCTCTTTCTATTATCATCAGCATTTGATGAATGATGATCCCGTTAGGAGTTTGATAGTTACACGGCTTCTTTTGGTGGGTAATGACAACCTAATACCCTTATTTAATAAAAAGACCTTTAACGAGGAGAATAAACCTGGCTCTAAGTCCTTGAGAAAAACTGAAATTATAGAAGCCAAGGAAAATGGAATAAGAATAGAGGAAAGGAATCAGTTGCCGAAACAATTAATACAAATACATAAACTCTCTTCAGTAAGTACTAGTTATATATGTTTTTTAGAAATATTTAAATTTTTCATTACTTCTTATATCGTTTATCTGTTTCCTTTTTTCCTCTCCTCATTGGGCTATTTATCCTTGTGAGAGCCCTTGGGCTTATAGCATCTTGCTTTTCCAACTAGGGTTGTAGCTTCGCTAATAATAATAATAATAATAATAATAATAATAATAATAATAATAATAATAATAATAATAATAATAGATTTGAGAGGTATTGGCTGGCCTAGTGGGTATTACGAGATCACCCTTGAAACGAATGGAACAGTGGCCAGTATATTGATTGTTAAAAATGGTAGTATTTGAACATTTCCTTCCGCTTGTCTTCTTGTCCTTACACTTGTCCATTATGTCCAGCCTTACGTTTGGCCATTTTTTTGCCCGTCAGTAAGTCCACCAAGCCCTTCTAGTTTCTTTTATATTAGGTAAACAAAACCACTAGGTCATTTTTCTT
>NC_090736.1:26600224-26610224 GCF_036898095.1 Palaemon carinicauda
GTAGAATCAGCAAGTAGACTTCATCATCATTATCATCATCATCTCCTCCTACGCCTATTGGAGCAAAGGGCCTCGGTTAGATTTCGCCAACCGTCTCTGTCTTTGAACTATGTGGACTTCATACTGTATAAAAAGTAATGTTTTTTTTACATAAATGTTGGAAATCAACATAAAATAATTTCATGTTAGCAGTTATGGTAAAATACAGTTTAGAAACAATTATTGACTTTAAATTTGTACTTGTATTAAGTGTACTTACAAATGAAAATGGAATGATTAACAATTTAACGTAAGTTAATGTACTGAAATTAGTTACAAATAGGTGAAATTGGCAACTGAACTCTAGGGAGCGTACTATAATTAATCATAAGAAAAAAAAAATCAACGCAAATAAATATGGAAGGATTAACAACTTTCTCTAGTATAACTGTCATTTTCAAAATAAAAAAAAGAATCTAGAGCTTGTCAACCTGCTACTTCGGTAGGCCAGTGCCGAAAAAAATCAAATTAATAGTTTTTGGATTTCTTATCCCTTTTTCTGATGTCATAAGTGTAACAACACTGCACCTCTATGTATATGGCCCATGCTGAAATAAAGATTATTATTATTATTATTATTATTAGTAGTAGTAGTAGTAGTAGTAGTAGTAGTAGTAGTAGTAGTATTAATTACTATTATTATTAGTATTATTTTTAATTATTATTATTATTATTATTATTATTATCATTATTATTATTATTATTATTATTATTATTATTATTATTATTATAAAAGGATGGAAAAAAGTAAGGTCAGGGTCATATGTACTGCAAATGTAAGTTGCTCAGATTACGAATGAAATATATCATTTACTCACAGTAACGGCATTATACTTTAGAAGTTCTTTTTTTTTTTTTCTCCCATATTTTAATAAAATTGTGATGCATAATATTATTACTTCCAACGATGACCAAATCGATGAAGGATAAAGATTAACTAACTTTCCTTCGCTATCATAAGGCTCAACACTGCACAGTATTCTAAAAGTTGTATTCCAGCTGTGGCCAAGTTGTGGATTGATCTTCCTGATCAAGGAGTTGAATCTTTGGTACTTCATAAATTCAAACTTGCAGAAAATTTTCATATGTTGAACAGGCTGACTTAAGTGTCATTTAATTATTAATATATGAAAGATCTTTTGTGGCGTTACTGTTCTTAGAAATATTTTGTTTTAATTGTTCATTACTTCTCTTATCTTTTTTATTTCCTTATTTCCTTTTCCCACTGGGCCATATTTCTCTGTCGGAGCCCTTGCCCATATAACATCCTTTTCCAATTAGGGTTGTAACTTGACTAGTTATAATAATAATAATAATAATAATAATAATAATAATAATAATAATAATAATAATAATAATAATAATAATAATAATAATTTTGAGTGAGGAGCTCTGGCATTTCCATACTTATCTTATTTTTCGTGTATCTCGTTCTACTCCCCACTGATAACAAAATCTGTTTAAGGTTGCATTTTTCATGTACTAGCTGGTTTGAATTTTAGGGGCGTTCTTGCTCGCAAGTACTTGTATGTAAGCTCGTGGTCTGTTTAATGAAGTTTAGTTGCATTCCTCTCGCATCTTTGTTACCATCTAACAGCCCACTCGCGAGTTGTTGACCGCCGGAGAAACAGCTACCTCTCCTCTCCCCCTTCACTGCTGTGCCTTGCTGTTTGATGATGCCACCCTAAGAGGCTCCAACCCCGACTCTTCTCTCCACGCCACATCCATGAAACTACAGCCCTTCCCCCATGCAGAGGCCTTCGCTTGGTTTCAGTGTGCCGAGGTTCAGTTTTGCATCAAGGGCGTGACTCACTCAGGCACCAAAGCAGACGATGTCCTTGGGACGATCCCTGGGGACACGTTCCCGAAAATCTCTGATTGGTTTTGTGAACAAGGGAACAATCCTGTATCGTACGACGACTTCAAAACGTACCTCCTGGAGCAGTACTCGCCATCGCTTGCAGTTTGGGGATCAAAAGGCTCCCCTCGCCCTCAAAAATTACTAGTATAGCTCGCCTGCAACCTGCCGCAAAGAGCTCTTCTTGGGAGGTGAACCTATCTCGTGCCTTTTGGGTAGGACGCCTACCCGAACCTGTACTCACTGCCATCCCTGATGTTGATATTGTGCCCATGAAGGACCTAATGACCAAAGTTGACACTCTTAAGGATAGCTCTTCAGATGTGCCTTGATTAGTTTGGAATCGTAATGGAATCGCAATTGCCATGGTCAATGAGGCTAAAAAGTAATCTTTTATAGATATATCCCTAACTACAAACATATCTATAACTGATTATTTTTCAGCCTCATTGACCATGGCAGTTACGATTCCATTACGATTCCAAACTAATTAAGGCACATCTGAAAAACTATCAAAGCGACTAGAAGCTAATGCCAAAACCAAAATAAAGCTACAACTAGATCTAATTCCTCCCAAGGAAAGGAAGAGACGGGAACTTTTCCTCAGAAGAAATCCAATTAAGATCGCAATCAAAAAATCAATTTGCTAAGTCTCTGAGGCACAGCCGCCCAATTCAATCTCCACAAGTAAACAGTAGTCCCAATTGATTTCCAGATCCACCCCTAGAAGCCAAAGAATCACGTAGCATTACAATAAGGTAGTAGTAGTAGTAGTAGTAGTAGTAGTAGTAGTAGTAGTAGTATAAACTCAGGAGAAATATTGTTTACCGTTTGGCCATTAACTTTTATAATAGTAAGCCAAGAAGGTAATTGTAACATCATGTCTCATGATAAAGGTAATTGTACCATCATATCTCATGATGAGGATAATTGCACCATCATATCTCATGATGAGGATAATTGCACCATCATATCTCATGATAAAGGTAATTGGACCATGATGTCTCATGGTAATGGCATATGGATGATCAGGACATATGGAATTATACCATGGGGGTGCCCTCAGTGGACACCCAATCCCAACACATTTTAATATTACTAAAAAAAAAAAAAAAAAAAAAAAAAAAAAAAAAAAAAAAAAAAAAAAAAAAAAAAGATATTTCAGAAGAAGCTAATCTCGAAATACTAATATTTATAGCATTCGTTCGTTGGCTAGAAACTTTTCCTTAATTAGAATTCCTCTTTGTATTTCACCGACTTTTATAGTTTACATATGGCTGCTCTATTTGAATGTCACTGATCTTAAAATATTTCATATTTTTCATTCATTTCTTTTATATATGGTTTATTTGGTATTATCTTATTTCAATTCTTCACTGGGATACTTTCCTTGCTGGAACTCTTGTGCTTGTAGCTTTCTTCTTTTCGGAACGGGGTTGTAGCTGTCTAATAATAATAATAATAATAATAATAATAATAATAATAATAATAATAATAATAATAATAATAATAAAAATAATAATAATAATAATATGTTCAGTCAATACAGGCTTAGAGATTTCTAAAGAGAGTTGGGTACATCAGTACAGTAAGTATATAAGTATATCGACATATCAGTAAAATTCACCTAAGCACTGTTAGGTGCTGGAAGTGGCTACAGTGTAAGAATTCAAGCGGTGCATAAGAAACATCTTAATTGTTTGAGAATTGGGTATATCAGTACAGTAAGTATATAAGTATATCAACATACTGTATCAGTAAAATTCATATATGCACAGTTAGGTGCTGGAAGTGGCTACAGTGTAAGAATTCAAGCGGTGCATAAGAAACATCTTAATTGTTTAAAAAGAGGTTGTAGTGTTTAAACCCGCTATTTCTCAGAAGAAAAGTACTTATGAAATTCATTTGAATCTCGTTAAATTATTTATGATAAAATAAGAACCACAGTAAAAATTACCAGTCAGTGGTTCTTATGAAACTCAGGGTGTGGTAGCCTATTGGTTGCCTCCCTGAATGGACTGGAGCTCGAGACCCTCTCTATAGTTTCTAGTAGTGTCTGTAACTTCGCTATCCTTGTGAGGTAAGGACGAATGGGGGGGGGGGGCACCTATAGATCTACCTGCTCAGTTATTACCAGTCATCAACTGGCCATCCTTCATCCTAGCTGAATGGAGTGGTGGCTTTGACTGACTGTCTAAGAGCCCCCGTCCGGAAATAAGGTCCGGGCAATCTGTGTGTGTGCTGAGCTTGATGGAGTGGGGTATTGGGCACTGATCATATGTACATATGGTCAGTCTCTAGGGCATTGTCCTGCCACTAGCCTCTGACATTCCCAAGCGACCTTTAAACACTTAAAAGGAAAGACACGATTGGTGAGGTTCAAATTTGGAGCAACCGTTTTTTTTTTTTTTTTTCTTTTTTTTTTTTTTTTGTTAACAGGATGATAAAAAGCTCGTTTTATAATTTGTCTGTTACGTATATACTTAATATCATTATCCATATAGAAATGTTCTCTCTTGTTATTTTGCCTCTGTAATTCATTCCCAATTTCTCCGTTCCTTCATTTGTCTTAGCTGCTATCTTATTGTTGTATTCAGCTTTTCACTTGAATGTTGCATCTTTGCACAAAATAGTAAACATAATGATGATAATAGGGAGTTATAAATAACTGTACATGAAGGAATCTATATTTCATCCCGAACATATCTTTCTCACCAGGTATTTTGGGTGCATCCTCTGGGGACATTTACATCTGACCCAGTTTCAAGTGAGTTGACAGATGGAAAAGTAATTTTTATCATAGATTTGTTTTGTGGAATAATTTAGATATCTCCTAGTTTATTTTTCCGCTATGCTATTTTTGGAATCTATTTTGGTTAATCTTTTTACCACAGTATATTTTGGGGTAACTGAAGCAATTAGAGAATGTCATATGTACAGTAATATCATGTTCCTTTATGTCGACATATTTGTTTTACGAGAGAGGTCTGTGTAAGAAAAATAAGATTCATAGCCAGGGATGTAAATGTTCTAGAACTGATCTTAATGTATACAGTATATACATCCAGTAGTGATGGAGAAGGATATTCATCTTTAGTCTTTTCATAATAAAATAGTCACGTTACAATAAAATCCACTTCAGCGTTTAGTGATATAATCTTTTACCCTGAGAGGAAAGTTTTATCTCAGAGAGTTTATAAAAGGAAAAATGCTAAGAGTTTTTGAGTGGAATCCCGAACAGCAAATAAACACCAACGATAAACATTCCTAGTGATAAACATTCCTCGGCCGTTTTCTTTTTATCTCGGGAGTTTCAAAGGCAGTTCCCTCGACTTTTAATGACCCGCGTTTAAACTCTCCGATGCAAAGAGCCAGTTTTCCCCGTCTAATTGCTAATTACCGAGCGAAAACTTTTGGCAAAATATATCGAGGGCACATCCTTAGCTCCGTGCTTTTACGATAGCTTTGGTTTCTTCGAATGATCTTTGCATATTAAGATTATTGAATAGATGAAAGTTTATATATTCCTATCCAACTGTTCACGACGATTATGCATGAATAACTAACACCTCCAACGCCGTGTGACGCAAAAGGGTTTCGTCCTTCAACTTTTACTTCCTTTCGCTCTCTTAGGCAGGTCATCTAAACTAATCCATAACTCATTCTGCCGGTTTTTAAATTTAGTAATGTTTTATTTTTGTTTCTTGGTTCGACTTTTTTCTTTTCTATAATTTTTCATTTACACACACACAGACACAGACACACACACACACACACACACGCCTTCCCCTATGTAATAAAGAGCAAGTGTCTAGCTACATCCTATCACGCTGAGCAACATTACAAAACATATGACTACTTGGCCTCTCCCCGTCCCTCAGATAGGGTGTAGAGGGAGTAGTCATACTCTGGTGATAGGGGGTTACCGCGAGGGGTACACTCTGAAACCACAATTTCCAACGAATTGCCGAACCAGCGGCTTGTAGTTCATCATATCTTATCACACCACCACAATAGCCAATCAAGAGCAGTTTGGTCAGATTCTACGAGATCGTAATCAAAACATCTATGACCTATAAGGCAATCTTAAAGTATGTGATTCATAAATTGGTTGTTCTCTCCCTAGGTGTAATGAGCACCCCCAGAAAGTCCCCACCTGTGTAAATTATCCCTAGTTCTTCCAACCTTTGCTCTAGCACGATTGAGTGCAACCCAGTCTTTTCGGAAGAATGAAGTTCCATTGGGTAGATTTTCACTTGGTTGAGGGGTGGATTCACTGTGATGTTCATCAGTCTCAGTTCATCGTCTCAAGCTGTAGGTCACTAAATATTCATTACTAAAGTAATCGACAGTCACAAAGCTCTTACATGACTTCAATCTTAGTTGCGCCCCTTGGTGGTAGTGGAGAAGGTGCCTTACTGATTGCTTCACGTCTTATGAATGGTAGACAGTTCCCTGCAAGCTTTTAGAGAGCTAAAAAAAGGTGTTGGCTTTAAGTTGCCTGTGATGTTGCAACAGGCTTTGTTGAGTTCAAAGTCAACCTTCCGAGCATGGCAAGACCTGGACTATATAGGAGAACAGTATTCAGCTGTTGAATAGCACAGCACCAGTGCAGACTGCCTCAAGGGATAAGTGTTAGCTCACCACTGTAAGTTTGCCAGCTTAGTCAACAAACTGTTATGACTCGACAGCTTTTTGTTTATCTTATCCACATGCTGTTTGAAATAAAGTCTCCAGTGTAGAATTACACCAGTTGTTTACCTAAAAATTTTCACTTCCCTATTTTATGTTCAGGGTTTTGTTTGCGACGCTGTTGCTTAGGCAAAAAGCACAGACTTCGCTTCTTTCCTGGGTTGGCATTAAGGAACCATTTTTTATAGTACTCTGTTAGGTCCCTAAGCCATTTGAGTCATTCTTCTATAGCTTCAAAGTTCTTGGCTTGCATAGCCAAAATGAAGTGCCGTATGTTGTTGAATCCAGGCTGGTCATTTGTATATATGTTGAATAAGATAGGAGCTAGAACAGAGCCCTGAGGGATTCCAGTCTTTTAGAGCCTCCAATGGCTACGTTATCATCTATTTCAACAAACTAGCACCTGTTAATCAGATGGGATTCCATAATTTTCATGAAGTATTTAGGATTAGGGAGGAGTGGGAAAGGTTGAATTTGTGTGTGCCGTAGTATGCATACCTAAGTATTTAGCTGTCATTTTTTACTCGTTGCATACACTAGTGTGTGTGTGTATATATATATATATATATATATATATATATATATATATATATATATATATATATATATATATATATATATATATATATATATATATATATATATATATATATATATATATATATGTGTGTGTGTGTGTGTGTGTGTGTGTGTGTGTGTGTGTGTGGGTGTGTAAAAACCATATAACTCTAGTCATGTTTTTTTTGCAGGCTATATAAAAACGTTAGCATATCAATAATTTAAACTGATTTACCACACAAACTTTTGTTCTCGTAAAAGTTAAGTATAGTATGGAATAAACATTAAAAAGATTTCCATGACTACTGAGTCCATACGTTCGAAATGCTCCATGACGCTGGTTTCAGTATTGTCATTGTCAGCTCTGTGTGTGTATGTGTGTTGCTTGCTACCTCTCCATTTGCTCTGTTCTCATGGGCCACCTTTTCACTAGCTCTCCAACTCCTTCAAGATTACCTTAACGTTTTTCCTTATCAATTATTTTTCTATGAACATATCCTTAGAGCCAGCCAAAAGAGTAAACTTTGATGGACATTGATGGTTGATTTAGGTTGGAGGTAATTAACCAGCAAAGAGGGGATGTGATTTAATATTTTCGCCAGACATCTATCTTATGATATTAGTACTAATGATTCAGCTATCACAAGCCTAATGCTTTCTGTCACATCCTATGAATATTGTTACCTAAACTTCAATCTGTTGATACTGATATGAATATGTAGTTATGCAATTTGAATTTTTCAGCTAAAGACACTTTAGTAATATTTGAATAGATATATCTTAGATCGAAGACCGGCTATTGAAAGTAGACTTAAAAAGAGGACACTGATATCTTATATGATTCCCCTCCAAAGCATTGCCTTGGTTGTAAGCCTGTCTGCTACAAGGTTAATACCCATGTTCACTTAACGGATCAAGTTTTCCCCAGATGATACATCAAAGAGCCCTTACTTCTTCGTATTTCTTTGATAAAATTAAAATCAAAATCATAAGAAATGTAGCAGGAACTTACTCATACCTCATACTGTAGTTGAAGTAAATATTTATATAGTACACAATTGGTTCTCGGGCTTCTCTTTGACCAAAAGCTGGGTGCCTATTGAGCCACAGGATTTGGACATTTCATCACTGCGCTGGCCATTGCGGATTGGTGATGGTGGGAGACCATTATTCTGAACGTGAGCGAGCTAGCTGCCAAACAGGCCAGCTTTGTGTCCGTGCAGACCTGTATGTGTGCCTGCTAAGCATAATTCTAAGTGCAATTTTTGCACACGTGAGGTACAGTGGTACGATTTTGTTAACAGAGGAGCTTATAGAGGCCATGCGTCAAAAGAAAGTACTATATAATGCCAGTCATCCGGAGTATATAATTCTACTCGAATACAATATGTGTGGAGGTTAGATTAATGGCTAGTTATGTTCTGAATACGTTATGGGGCGAGTGTTCTACAGAGAGTGGAGATTTTAATTGAAGATATACTTATTTTCAATTAATTCAAGGAAAGTAATGAAAAGATTTATTCGAGTAATATGTCTCCGGGACTTTTAGAAATATTAACAGATAAAGGAAGGATTTTTTGTTTTTCCGCTTTTCGTAACTCGAATTTCATATATGTTCAAGTTGCACGCATTTCTTTTTTTATTCGACTTCGCTACATCTTTATACGATATTGTTATTGTTTTTTATTGTTAATTGTTAAGCTACAATCCTAGTTGGAAAAGCAAGATGCTATAAGCCCAAAGGCTCCAATAGGGAAAATAGTCCAGTGAGGAAAGGAAATGAGGAAATGAATAAGCTACAAGAGAAGTAATCAACAATTAAAATAAAGTATTTTAAGAACAATAACAACGCTAAAATAAATTTTTCATATATAAACTATTAAAACTTCAAAAAGAAGAGGAAGAGAAATAACAAAATAGTGTGCCCGAGTGTACCCTCGAGCAAGAAAACTCTATCCTAAAAATGTGGAAGACTTTGTGGAAGGCTATGGCACCGCCCATTATTATTATTATTATTATTATTATTATTATTATTATTATTATTATTATTATTATTATTATTATTATTATTAAATGCTAAGCTACAACCCTAGTTGGAAAAGCAGGATGCAATAAGCCCAGGGGCCCCAACAGGGAAAATAGCTCAGTGAGGAAAGGAAACAAGGAAAGATAAAATATTTTAAGAATAGTAACAACTTTAAAATAAATATTTCCTATATAAGCAATAACAACTTCAACAAAACAAGAGGAAGAGAAACTAGATAGAACAATGTGCCTGATTGTACCCTCAAGCAAGAGAACTCTAACCCAAGACAGTGGAAGGTCATGGTACAGAGGCTATAGCACTACCCAAGACTAGAGAACAATGGTTTGATTTCGGAGTGTCCTTCTCCTAGAGGATCTGCTTTCCAAAGCTGGAGAGTCTCTTCTACCCTTACTAAGAGGAAAGTAGCAACTGAATAATACTCGAGTGAAGAACTGTTTAGTAATCTCAGTTTTATCAGGTGTATGAGGACAGAGGAGAATGTGAAAAGAATAGACCAGACTATTTGGTGAATGTGTAGGCAAAGGGAAAATTAACCGTAACTAGAAAGAGGGATCCAATGTAGTACTGCCTTGCCAGTGAAAGGACCCCAATAACTCTATTATTCTATCTCTCTCTCCCTACCAACCTCTTTTCCATTTCAATATCGTATACTAACATGGCATTCCTGAATTCATTTTCCGAGTCAGATTGTGAACTTTATTTCTATTTTCAGGTAATCTTAGGCAACAACGTACTTCAATATGAGCTCTGCTCCTATGCTGCCCCATCTCACATGCCCTACCCCTACCTGTCTGTCATACCCTGAG
>NC_090736.1:26631512-26639012 GCF_036898095.1 Palaemon carinicauda
TCCATCTGTCAACTCACTTGAAACTGGGTCAGATGTAAATGTCACCAGAGGATGCACCCAAAATACCTAGTGAGAAAGATGTGTTCGGGATGGAATATACATTCCTTCATCTACAGTTATTTATAACTCACTATTATCATCATTATGTTTACTATTATGTGCAAAGGTGCAACATTCAAGTGGAAAGCTGAATACAACAATTGTGCTTAGGGGCTCCAATAATAAGACAGCAGCTAAGACAAATGAATGAATGGGGAAATTGGGAATAAATTACAAAGGCGAAATAACAAAACAAAACATTTCTATATGAATAATGATCTTAAGTAGATAAGTAACAGACAGATTATGAAACGAGCCTTTTATCATCCTGTTAACAAAAAAAAAAAAAAAAAAAAAAGCCGTTGCTCCAAATTAGAACTTCACCAATCGTGTCATTCCTTTTAAGTGTTTAAAGGTCGCTTATGAATGTCAGAGGCTAGAGGCAGGACAATGCCCTAGAGACTGACCATATGTACATATGATCAGTGCCCAATACCCCACTCCATCAACCTCAGCACACACACAGATTGCCCGGACTTTATTTCCGGACGGGGGCTCTTAGACAGTTAGTCAAAACCACCACTCCATTAAGCTAGGATGAAGGATGGCCAGTTAATGACTGGTGATAACCCAGCAAGTAGACCTATGGGTGCCCCCCCCCCCCCACCACCACACCCATCCTTACCTCACAAGGATGGTGAGGTTACGGACACTACTAGAAACTATCGAGAGGGTCTCGAACTCCAGTCCATTCAGGGAGGCTTCCAACAGGCTACCACACCTTAAGTTTCATAAGAACCACTGACTGGTAATTTTTACTGGGGTTCTTATTTTATCAGAAATATTTTACCGAAATTCAAGTGAATTTCATAAGTACTTTTATTCTGAGAGACAGCGGTTTTAAACACTACAGCCTCTTTTTAAACAATTAAGATATTTCTTATACACCGCTTGAATTCTTACACTGAAGCCAATTCTGGCACCTAACAGTCCTTATAGGAATTTTACTGATATGTCGATATACTTATATACTTACTGTACTGATATACCCCATTTTCATTAGAAATCTCTAAGCTTGTATTGACTGCACATATTATTATTATTATTATTATTATTATTATTATTATTATTATTATTATTATTATTATTATTATTATTATTATTATTATACAGCTACAACTCTGTTTGGATAAGCAGAATGCTACAAGCACAAGAGCTACAGCAGGGAAAGTATCCCAATGAGGAATTGAAATAAGAGAATACACTATATATAAAAGAAATGAATGAAAAATATAAAATATTTTAAAATCAGTGACGTTCGAATAGAGCAGCCATATGTAATCTATAAAAGTCGGTGAAATGCAAAGAGGAATTCTAATTAAGGAAAAGTTTCTAGCCAACAAACGAAAGCTATCAATATTAGAAATTTCGTGATTAGGTTCTTCTGAAATATCTCTTTTTTTAGAAAACAAACAAGAATAGTTAGATTGAAATGTGTAGGGGTCGGGTGTCCATTGAGAGTATACACATGGTTCAATGCCAGATGTCCTGATAAACCCTAGGTCATGGGAGATGATGGTACTATTACCTTTATCATGAGACACGATGGTACAATTACCTTTGTCATGAGACATGATGGTTGAATTACCTTTGTCATGAAACATGATGGTACAATTACCTTTATCATGTGACATGATGGTACAATTACCTTCATCATGAAACTTGATGGTAAAATTTCCTTTATCATGAAGCATAATGGTACAATTTCCTTTATCGTGAAACATGAAGGTACAAGTAACTTTATCATGAAACATGATAGTACAAGTAACTTTATCATGAAACATGGTAGTACAATTACCTTTATCGTGACACATGATAGTACAATTACCTTTATCAATTACCTTCATCATGACACATGATAGTACAATTACCTTTATCAATTACCTTTATCATGATACATGATGGTACAATTACCTTTATCATGAGACATGATGGTACAATTACCTTTATCGTGAGACATGGTGGTACAATTACCTTTATCATGAGACATGATGGTACAATTACCTTTACCATGAAACATGATGGTACAAGTAACTTTATCATGAGACATGATGGTACAATTACCTTTATCATGAGACATGATGGTACAATTACCTTTATCATGAGACAAAGGTACAATTACCTTTATCATGAGACAAAGGTACAATTACCTTTATCATGAGACATGATGGTACAATTACCTTTATAGGGAGACGTAATCGTACTATTACCTTCATCATGACACATGATGGTAAAATTACCTTTATCATGGCACACGATGGTACAATTACCTTTATCATGAGACATGATGGTACAATTACCTTTATCATAACACAATGATGGCACAATTACCTTTAAAATGAGACAAATGTACAATTACCCATATCATGAGACATGATGGTATAATTACCTTTATCGTGAGATATAAGGGTACAATTACCTTTATCATGACACATGATGGTTAAATTACCCTTATCATGAGACATGATTGTACAATTACCTTTATCATGAGACATGATGGTACAATTACCTTTATCATGAGACATGATGGTACAATTACCTTTATCAAGACACATGATGGTACAATTATCTTTATCTTGACACATGATGGTACAATTAACTTTATCATGAAACATAATGGTACAAGTACCTTTATCATGAGACATGATGGTACAAGTACCTTTATCATTCGTGAGACAGGATGTGACAATTAACTTCTCGACTTACTATTTAAAAAATTGATGGCCAAACGGTAAACAATATTTTTCCTAAGTTTATACTACTACTACTACTACTTCTACTACTACTACTACTACTACTATTACAATTATTATTACTATTACTATCACTACTACTACTACTTGAGTTTTAAAATCCAGCTATTTTTGTAATATCAAAAGTGAAAATAATCTTCAAAACTAATAGTAAACTACCGCTGATATCAACTACTACTACTACCAATACTACTACCACTGCTGATTGAGAGTTTGAAAATCAAGAAACTTTTTTCAATATTACCGGTGAAAATAATCTTCAAAACTATTAATAAACTACCGTTGATATTGATTACTACTACTACTACTACTACTATATTGTTATAATACGTGATTCTTTTGCTTCTAGGGGTGGATCTGGAAATCAATTGGGATTACTGTTTACTTGTGGATATTGAATTGGGCGGCTGTGCCTCAGAGACTTGGCAAATTGATTTTTTTATTACGATCTTAATTGGATTTATTCTGAGGAAAGTTCCCATCACTTTCTTTCGTCAGGAGGAATTAGATCTAGTTTTAGCTTTATTTTTGTTTTTGTGTATCTATTTTTTCCCAGTGCCGAGTGCCCTTGGCATTAGCTTTTGGTTGCTTTGATAGTTATTTTAGATGTGTCTTGATTAGTTTGGTATCGTAATGGAATCGCAACTGCCATGATCAATGAAGCTGAAAATTAATCAGTTATGGATATGTTTATAGCTAGGGATATATGTATGAAATAAAACTTTAAATTACTTAAACAATTTTCAAATAAGACTTTTTTCAGGTAACTTCCTTTACTTATATTACAACACTAAAATAACTTGAAAAACCCCTCGGCTATAATTTCGGATCAAGAAAGAGTAGAGATTAATACTGATTGATTCATCACTCCTTTTATCTATTCCTCTGTGCAAGCAGGCTCTTAGGTGATAACAGAGAGGCGAGAGGAATGCAACTAAACTTTATCAAACAAACATCGTAGCTGTGCAGTAGATCGGCGCGATGAATGTGACAGGCCATGAATGAAATCAAACACCTAACGGCGCATGGGGGCAGGTATTCATGACCGTGGTCTACCTGTACTGACGTCACACAGGAGGGGGCCGTTGGAGTCATTGGGGCGACGTCTTCTCAATGGAGGATGTGCAGAATGTCCTACATGCTTGGTACTCTGGACCTTTTCGTTGGGCTTCTGCTAAGCCGTTGTAATCCAATCCAAGGAAATGGTGGCCAGTGTGTTTCTTAACAGAGCATTGGCAACGGGATTCTTTTTTCCAGGGATGTTTTGAAGGATGCCATTGTATTCAGACACAGCAGAGAGATGTTGGCGTTGATGGGCGGACCAGGCATCAGACTGTTGATTGAAGGTGCGCACCAGAGGCATGTGAGCCGTGCGAATGACGAAGGGCGTACTTTCTTAGAAGTGGCAAAAGTGCCGGACAGCTTATTTCACCGCCAGAAATGCTCAGTCAAAGGTAGAATAGCCTAATTCTGCTTTGGGCAGTTTCCTACTGAAGAAGGCCAATGGATGAGGCAATCCGTTGACTACCTGTTTGAGTACAGCGGCAATAGCGGCGTCACTGACATCGATGGAGAGAAGAAGAGGGGCATGTGGCTTGGGAAAACTAAGAGCAGCAGCAGTTAATAGGGGATTCTTTGCACTGCAGAAGGTTGCTTCTTGAAGGGAACCCCTATTCAGGTCTTTTGACTCACCCTTGAGGGAGGCATAGAAGGGGCGCAAGAGTGGCGGCAATGGTTGGCGGGAACTAGTGATAATAGTTGATCATACAAAAGAATTCTTGCAGTGCTCAGAAGGTGGAAGGTAAGGGGAATTTCTGAACGGATGCTACCTTCTTTGGGAAGGGGTTAATTCCTTCAGGAATGATGCGGTGCCCTATGAATGATCCTTCGTTGGCGCCAAAGATACACTTTTTTTCCTGGACTACAGCACCATCCTGTTGTAGGCAGTCGAGCATAACGCGTAGGTGATAGAGGTGTTCCTCTTTGAAGGTAGAGAACACACGAATGTCGTCCACATAACATACATAGAAAGGGAGGTCCCCTAAAATGCCATCCATGAGGCATTGAAAAGTAGCCCCAACATTTCAAAGGCCAAAACAAGAGTAATTGAAGGTGATTGGAGTTTTGGGGTTGTCCTCTGGGTTCATGGGTGCTTGATAATATGCCTTCAACAGGTCGGGTGTGGGTAAAATCGATTTTTGCATGTAGGAGGTCATGTCGAAGATGTTTGGGAGGGGGTAGTGATCAGGTTTTGTCTGCATGTTAAGGCACCGGTAATCCCTACAAGGGCACAGGGAGCCATCTTTCTTTAGGACGATGTGTAAGGGCAACGACCATGGGATTAAGGCCTTTGGGCAAAGTCCCTTTTCTTCCATTTTGGCGAACATTTGTTTAGCGACTGCCAAACAATTCAGTACCAAACATCTTAATCTGGTAAGTATTTGGGGCCCCGTCCTCTTGATATGGTGATAAATATTGTGTTTGGCACGAACCCTGGGCATTTGGCCAAGTTCTGGACAGAAGACTTCCGGGTACGACTACAGGAGGTGAGCGTAGACATCCGTAGGTGTGTTGATATGGAGATCTAGGTTGGAGGGGGTGGATTGAAGAGGTTTTGATGAGCATCAATCTGCATTGATTAATTGTCGATGAGCAACATCAACCAGGAGGTGGAAATGGAAGAAATCAGCATCGAGGATTGGCATTGTGTGACGTCAGCAACGAGCAGCTTCCAATGATATTTGGAATTCCCAAACAGTCTTATTAGGGTCTCGTACCTGTGGGTGAGGATCGCATATCCGTTGGAAGCTACCAGGTGACATTGGTAGGCTTAGACAGACTGGGTCATGTCCTGAAGAGTGGGCTTGGGAGAAGAGAACAGCAAGCACCAGTGTCTACCAAAAATCACACGCCCGTACCTGCATCATGTAAAAAGGAAAGAGAGTGATAGGGGAGGCCACCACCACAAGTGATGGACTACTTACAAGTTTTTTGGCCACTGACAATCATTCGCACGTTTCTTCGCAGCAGCTACCAATTTGAAGTGGTAGTAGCATAACTGCGGCCAATGGGCATCAGTAAGTGGCTGGAGAGGTCGTTGATTGGGGTATAAGCGAGGGGTGGCATAACTGGGTGGTGAGTGTGCTTTGTCGCCACTCCGGCACGTCACAGGGTGGGCGTCTGTGTCCTACGACATTCATGTCACCTTTGGTCAATGTTGAATAGTTGTCGATGGAGGTCTTGAAGGTGGTGAAGTGGCTATGCATAAGAGTGTCAACTTTGGTCATCAGGTCCTTCATGGGCCAAATATCAACATCAGGGATGGCAATGCATACAGGTTCTGGTTGGCGTCACACTCAAAAAGGCACAAAGTAGGTTGACCTCCCATGAAGAACTCTTTGCAGCAGGTTGCAGGTGAGCGATACTAATTTTTGAGGGCGAGCGAAGCCTTTTGGTCCCTCAGCTGTTGTTGAGAGAGCTGAAAAAGCTTGGCTTTACGGGCTGCTGGTGATGGGGAGTACTGCTCCAGAAGGTATGTTTTGAGGTCGTCGTATGCTATAGGGGTGTCCCCTTGTTCACAAAGACAATCGGAGATTTCCGGGAACGTGTTCCCAGGGATCGCCGCAAGGACATAATCTGCTTTAGTGCTCGAGTAAGTCACGCCCGTGATCCAAAACTGAGCCTCGTCACGTTGAAACCAACCTAATGCCTCTGTACTGGCGAAGAGCGGTAGTTTCATGGATGTAGCGTGGAGAGAAGTTAAGGTCAGATGGCGGCATCATCAAACAGTAGGGCACAGCAATGAGGGGAAGGAGAGAGGTAGCTGTTCCTCTGGCAGTCACCAATTCTGCGAGTGGGCTGTTAGGTGATAACAAAGAGGCGAGAGAAATGCAACTAAACTTTATTAAACAGACCACGAGCTTATATACAAGTACTTGCGAGCAAGAACGTCAAAAAACGTCAAACCAGCTAATGCATGAAAAATGCAATCTTAAACAGGCTCTGTTATCAGTGGGGGGCAGAGCGAGATATGCAAAAAATGGAAATATCATTACAGTGTCTGAGCGTGTGTGAAACACGTGCGCTACACCTCATTACATCATATGATGAATATGAAAATGCAAGAATTCATCACTAAACATTGGAATTTCAATATGGAACTTTAATGAACTGAAGACTTTGATTAGTTATTATTGTTAGTATTATTATTATTATTATTATTATTATTATCATTATTATTATTATTATTATTATAACTAGTCAAGCTACAACCCTAATTGGAAAAGCAGGATATTATATGGGCAAGGGATGCAACAAAGAAAAATAGCCCAGAGAGGAAAGGAAATAAGGATATAAACAAACTAAGAGAAGTTATGAACAGTTTAAAATAAAATATTTTTAAGAACAGTAACAACATTATTTCAGATCTTTCATATATAAACGATGAAATGACACTTAATTCCACCTGTTCAACATATAAACATTTGCTGCAAGTTTGAGTCTATGAAGTACCAAAGATTCAACTAACTGATTGGGAAGATCATTACACAACTTGGCCACAGCAGGAATAAACTTATAGAATACTGTGTTGTTTTCAGCTTTATGGTGGAGAAGGTAAGTTAGTAAGTTAATCATTATCCTTCATTGA
>NC_090736.1:26641512-26654012 GCF_036898095.1 Palaemon carinicauda
CGGTTTTACTATTTTGTATAATGAATATAAAAAAAAATTCCGTCCCTATACGACGATAATCTCCAATATATTATGGCTAGAGTAATTGTTAATTCCAGATTTTGAACTAGTTTAATATCAATTCCTGCATGAGCAAAAGAAAAAAAGTAAATTTCGGGTCATATATACTGCAAATGTAAGTTGCTCACATTACGAATGATATATACTATTTACTCAGCATTATACTTCAGAAGTTCCTTTTTCATCCTATATTTTGATAAAATTATGATGCATAAGATTATTGTATCGGAAGATCCTTAAACGATGAAGTCTTTCTTCACAGAATTGAATAACAGATTTTATAACGACTTTCACTTTGGTTTTCAGAGAGGGTGATTTATTTTCTGTATGAAGGCAGGCAAATATGGAATATTTCATTTTGTGACAAGGCTTATATTTTTTCAGTATAAGCTACCACTGAGATTGATAATATTTTTTCAGTACAAACTTCCATTGAAATCTATTAATATTTAGTTTTTCAGTACAATAACTCACAATAAATGGGTTAATATTCTTTTAGGACAAATATTCAGAGAAACTGACAAATGCCTAATAAATACACTATTCTATCTTATTTCTCCTCCTCTTGTTTTGTTAATTTTTTCATAGTTTATATGGGAGATAATTATTTTAATGTTACTGTTCTTAAAATATTTAATTTTTCCTTGTTTACTTTCCTCACTGGCCTACTTTCCCTGTTGGAGCCCCTGGGCTTATAGCATCCTGCTTTTCCAACTAGGGTTGTAGCTTAGCAAGTAGTAATAATAATAATAATATTAATAATAATAATAATAATAATAATAATAATAACAACAACGACAACGACAACGACAACGAAAACGACAATAATAATAATAATAATAATAATAATAATAATAATAATAATAATAATAATAATAATAATAATAATAAGTAACATCTTTGAATAGTTTTACCAATAATGTTCTGAAATTTTCCCTCTGTAAGGTGAATAATTTCCCATATTATTTTTTCATTATGGTGGTGTTCATTAAGGCTCTATTTTCCCACGATACATTCCATTCTGTTAGGAATTTTTTTTCAGTCGCACAAAATATTGACATATTTGAAAATCGGTCAGTATCTTTTGAGATCTGTCTATCCTGAGAAAATATTTCAGTTCTTACATTTTGGGATGTTTTCATTATTGTTCATCTATCTGGTCTACTTTAGGCGACTCTGATCCTGACTTCCTAAATAAAAAAAAAATAAAAAAATTATTGTATTATACCTGATATGAATATTAATCTCAGCCATCATCGTTCAATTATGGGTAGTAGGTCGGCCAGGGCACCAGCCACTCGTTGAGATACTACCGATAGAGAATTATGGGGTCTTATGACTGACTAAACAGTACTACATCGGATCTTTCTCTTTGATTACGATAAATTTTCCCTCTCCCTATGCACACACACACACACAAACACACACACACACACACCGAATAGGTCTGGTCTATTCTTTACATATTCTCATATGTATATATATATATATATATATATATATATATATATATATATATATATATATATATATATATATATATATATATATATATAATATATATATATATATATATATATATATATATATATATATATATATATATATATATAATATATATATGTTTATATATGTATATTTATATATATGTACATATATATATATACATATATATATATACACACACACATATATATATATATATATATATATATATATATATATATACATATATATACATATATATATATATATATATATATATATATATATATATATATATATATATATATATATATATATATATATATGTATATATATATATATGTAAATATATATATATATATATATATATATATATATATATATATATATGCATATATATATATATATATATATATATATATATATATACACATATATATATAATATAATAAATAACAATGTTGAACAGATAATTAACATATAAATTATGAGACGAGACCTGCTCAACAGAAAATTATTTGACCTAAATTTGAACTTCTGAAGTTCCTTTAATTCATCTATTTGATTAAGAAAATATTTCCCTAGTTTGGCCACAATTGGAATAAAAATTCTAGTAAACTGTGTAGTATTTGATCCTTATAAAAGAAAAGGCAGGACAATTGTATTACGTATTGAATTGTATAGTTTGGGAAAATCTGAATGCAAAATATAATCAAAATTACGAGCAGTATCGCAATAGGGCAAAGCACACAGGTCTAGTGGGATGGACGTAGCGTGATTCAGGTAAATCTTCCTATTTTGGCCCCAAGATAATGCATTAAAGTAATGCCGGCCTCTTGTTTAATTAATTTTCATTTAAGGTTTATATCAATTAGTATAGTAATTTGTTCAATCCATTATATCACTTCTGCTCTTCCTCTGAACTGTCTGGTTAGGGAGTGAGGATAACATTGTATCTTTTGAAGAACAATGTAGGCGGCACATTTATTATTATTATTATTATTATTATTATTATTGTTATTATTATTATTATTATTATTATTATTATTTTTATTATTATTATTATTATCACCCCGCTAAGGTACAACCCTAGTTCGAAAAGCAGGATACTATAATCCCAAGGGCTCAAACAGGTAAAATAGCCCAGTGATGAGAGCAAACGAGGAAAAATTAAATATTTTAAGAACAGTAACAGCATTAAAATGAATATATTCCATATAAACTATAAAAACTTCAATAAAACAAGAGGAAGAGAAATAAGATAGAATTGTGTATACAGAAATCTCTCAGCAGTAACTCTTGCTTTCTGTCTTTCAATTTTTATTCGTTCTTTTCTGTACCTTCCTACTGCACAACTTCTATAACTTACTTTACTTCGGTTTTCCCTTTACATTTAAGATAGAAAAAAAAACCACTTGAAAAAATGGCCCAGTGGTTTTGTTTACCTAATATAAAAGAAACTAGAAGGGCATTGTGGACGTACTGACGGGCAAAAACGTGGCCAAACGGAAGGCAGGACAAAACGAACGACAGACAGTCAAAATGGACGAGTATAAGGACAAGCAGACAGGCGGAAGGAAATGTTCAAATACTCCCATATTTTCTCCGTTTCATTATTTTTAACAATTATTATACTGGCCACTGTTCCATTCGTTTCAAGGGTGAGCTCGTAATACCCACCAGGCCAGTCAGTACTTTTCAAATCTATTATTATTATTATTATTATTATTATTATTATTATTATTATTATTATTATTATTATTATTATTATTACTAGCCAAGCTACAACCCTAGTTGGAAAAGCAAGATGCTGTAAGCACAAGGGCTCCCACAAGGATAGATAGCCCAGTGAGGAGAGGAAACAAGGAAATAAATAAACGATATAAGAAGTAATGAAAAATTTGAATATTTAAAAAAAAAACATTAACGACATTAAAACAGATAATTCATATATAACAAGGACTTACTAAAGAGAGATTAAGTCTTTGTATTAATTGTTTCAGCAACTGATTCCTTTCCTCTATTCTTATTCCATCTTCCTTGGCTTCTATAATTTCAGTTTTTCTCAAGATCTAAAACCAGGTTTATTATTAAAAAAGAAGAAAAAAAAAAACAAGAGCCGTGTAACTATCTAACTTCTAACGGGATCATCATTCATCAAATACTGATGATAATATGAAGAGTAAAAAAACAAATTCACTTAGACAATGCTATACTGGAGACTTAATATTTATTAAGATCACATTCAGCTATCTAATCAAAGTAAACACGCCCCTCTTTAGTGCTGACGTAGCTGATTGGCTCATTATATAGAGTTGGTTCGCTTCCCTTTTATTCCCGTTAGATGTTTATATATTCATAATCAGAACCATTTACCGGGATCATGATAAAAATGTTACACAAAATTTCTAGATAATTTAAAGGCAGCAATACTTAGGTGAAATGCGTTATTTGTTAGGACATGAATATCACAAAAGGCCAAAGTTAAGAAGATTCACTATTTCTTCATTTTGTACTAAACATATCTTGAGATGCAAATGACACTGAAAGAGAGGTTTAGCTTCTAAGCGAGGGCCTCGGATACTTTCCTTAGTTACTTGAAGGCGACTATAATTTCCAGTTTTCTTCCTCAGCTTATGAGTATGTTCCAGTGTAGTTCATTTTATGACTGCAGATATCATTTAAAGGTTTACAAAAGTTTAAAGGCCTCTCATGAATGGGAGAGAAAAGGGACTGTGACAATACTCTAACAGGACAATATCCTATATATACATATGATCAGCGTCCAAGACCCCTCTCCATCCAACTATGGACCAGGGAGGGCCAGGTAATGGCTGGTAATGACTCAGCTGGTAGATCTAATGGCTCCCCTAAACCTGGCATCTTTAGCTAATAAGGATGGTGAGGTTGCAGACACTAAAAGAAACTATCGGGCTTGAGCGGGTCTCGAACCCAAGTCCAGCAGAACGCTAGGCAGAGACGTTTACAATATAATGCCAAAACAAAATTAAAAGAGTACCTACATCGTTTCCATTGTGACGGGCCAAGGGTAGATTGTGAGTCAAAGGCGAGATGAATGCAACTGAGTTTATTACAAACACATCGAGTATATACTGTATACACTCTATGTCCCGGTAAAAAGGTCACAAAATAGAGACATGCTATTTCTTGTCAAACCGGCAACCGGTTCTGGTAACAGTTAACGATGAAGTAGGCAGACAGGTTAATGCAAGTTGCTGTCAGTGCGAGGGGAGAGCGAAGATACAAAGGATAATATATACAAAAGAGAGATATGTCGTTACTATGTACGATCGTGTGACACACGGGTGTTACACCATTCATGAACCACTAAAAATATGCCCTTTGGGCAAGAAACAAAGAAAGTCGGTCAAGCCTGATACCTAGGGGAGAAATAAACTATTCTGAAGACACAGTTTCCAGAAATATCTTTGTAAGGGATCATGGAGGATGAAAAGAGGAGCACTCTCTTAACGATACACTCTAAGCCGAGTTCCGAAGGTAATATATCTTAGAGCAGAGCCTCTTGTATCGTTTTTTATCTCGCCCTACTTTCTTCGTGAACGAGAACATTAATGGGTTCTTAATGTCCTATTACTTCAAGAAGCAAGTAGAGAAATTTACATTCCTTGTGTGTATTAGCCTTCTGTATAATACCGTCACCGGATGCAAATGTACGTTTGGGCAACTGATGTAGATTGATCATGGTGAGGTTAACACTCCGTGTAAACTGTGCCCTTTTGTTTTGTTTTCGTACAATTGCTGAAATAACTATCTTTGAGTTTCATACTTAAGTTTTAAAGATTGTTAGCTTTGAATTTCTAGGATAATTAATATAAATTTTCAAATTATTGGGTTTGAAAAATGAAAGTAAGTTTTTTAATGTTTCCACTTTGTATATGAAGTGAATAGCAAGTGTTTTATAGCTTTCCAAAATTATTAAAACCAATTTGCGTGAAGGGTAAAATGACTCGAAAATGTACCCTTATATTTTCACTCCACTTAAAAAATGGGGATCGATATCAGTTCTACACAGCCATTTATTATGTGATCTTCTTGTAGCCCTAATATATTCTTGAGAACAAGGTCTATAGTATACGCTGATGTGTGCGTTTATCTTTGTAAGAATGCAGTACATAAACGTGGTTACGTACAGTTGGACACAGGAATTCTTGATACATCTTGCTCTGAAGAAGTGCTCCCTGTCACACCGTAACTGCGATGAGAGTTCCTGTGTGTAGATCAAGCCCACCAGCTTTGCCGTGTCTCTCTACGCTATTATTATTATTATTATTATTGCTAAGCTACAACTCTAGTTGGAAAAGCAGGATGCTATAAGCCCAGGGATTCCAACAGCAAAAATAGCCCAGTGAGGAGAGGAAAGAAGGAAAAATAAAATATTTAAAGAACAGTAACAAAATTAAAATTAATATATCCTATATAAACCATCAAAACTTTAACAAAACAAGAAGAAGAGAAATAAGGTAGAAGAGTGTGCCCAAGTGTACCCTCGAGCAAGAGAACTCTAACCCAAGACAGTGGAAGACCATGATACAGAGGCTATGGCACTACCCAAGACTAGAGAACAATTATTTGATTTTGGAGTGTCTTTCTCCTAGAAGAGCTGCTTTGGTTATTCAACGGGCAGTAAGGTTGTGTCAAGGTGTATGAATTCCTATGTCTAACTGTAACTATAATTCTATATCATTTTGCCCATACATAGTTATGTTCAAGAGAACAATGGTGATTCTCAAGAGCAAAATGATTATACTCTCAGATTTTTATCAGGTTTTGCTTGAAGGTTTAAAAGGTTTAAAGGTCACTCATGTATGACAGAGGCAAGGGACAGTGACTTTGCCGTATCAAAAAGGACAAAGCCCTAGAGACTGAACATATGATCATCGCCCAAGCCCACTCTCCACCCAAGCTAGGACCAAGGAGGGCCAGGCTATGGCTGCTGACGATTCAGCAGATTGACCTATAGACTCCCCCTAAACCTCTATCCATAGCTCACGATGATGGTGAGGTTGCAACAACCAAAGAAACTAATGTACCAACCGTGTCTGTTAGTTAGTTTATTATAGAACACTCTCCTTTATATACAAAATCTCAAAGCATCAAGAATTTTCATGTTCAAAAATCGACACTGTTACCGATGAGAAAACAGACATGTTATTTCAGGTTCTTTTTAGTGCGAGAGGAGAGCAAAGATACAAGCACAAAATGAACTATGTACGATCGTGTGACACACGGTTGGTACACTAACGAGTTTCATCATGACTCGAACCAAAGTCTGGCGTTCACCAATCAGGGACGTTACCACATCGGTCACCACAACCTTATTCCCAATTAATGCATAAACAGCAGGAATAAAAGTGTCGGCGTTTTCTGTAGACAAAAGTTTTCCAACGCAAGAAAAAAAAGGAGACTTTAACTGTAAAAGTTACTCGTTGGAATGTTACTTTAAATAATTGAGACGTGAATGCTTTAGTAAACAATGAAGCAAATTATATTTGTCCGGGGTAAGAAATAATTTAACAAAATGAAATAAAATCCAGTTTGTTCTATTAAAACTTTTCTAGCATCTGACAACAGCAGACAAGTTATGCAAATGAACAATTTATAGTTTGTAAAGAAAATCCAAAAAAAGAAAATGACGGTTACTCTGGTACCAGCGTCCGCTGAACTTTTGCCGCTTACCCGGACTTATAACTTGGACTGACAAGTACTTTTACAAAAAAAAGAAAAAAAAATAATGGTTATGTCACCCAACTTTTTTGTCTCTTTGCTAAACAGTAAAAGAAAAATAGAATGTTCGCTTTGACAAAAACTCAAAGTTAGTTTTAATGTGGAGGGAAAGAAAATATTAGAATTAATTTTTATCGTAAAGCTAAATCAACATCGCACGAATTAAATGAATTTCGATTAATGGGTTGAAAAATAGATCTCAAATTAATTTTGTACAATCAAATTGCTTTCAATCATTTAGGGTTGTGGTGGCCGATGTAGTAACGTCCTTGACTGGTGATCGCCTGACTGGGGTTGGAGTCCAGCTCAAACTCGTTTGTTCCTTTTGTCGCTGCAACCTTACCATCCTTGTGAGCTAAGGTTGGGGGGTTTGGGGAAGCCTATAAGTTTATCTGCTGAGTCATCAGCAGCTATTGCCCGGCATTCCTTGGTCCTAGCTTGGGTGAAGAGGGGGCTTGGGTGCTGATCATATATATATATGGTCAGTCTCTAGGGCATTGTTCTGCTCGATAGGGTAATATCCCTGTCCCTTGCCTCTGCCATTCATGGGCAGCATTTAAACCTTTAAATCGGTGGTTGCACGAGTAACCCTTTATGGCATATTTTTTGCCGTAACAAACCCAACTTATGAAATCATACATTTGATTAGGTTTCCTTCATTGTTCAGATTTAGCAGTTAGAGTTCAATCTAATTTTTCCCAAGAATTAAGAGCATATACCCCAACTCCTAAAGATCTTTGGTATTAGATATGTGCCAATTTTAATGTTTATCCCGTTATTAAGACTTTATAATCTTCCTTGATTAGTGATAGTCAAGGGCATCAGCTAAGGAACTTAATCTAACCTGCCAAATGAACAGTGTTACTAATACAATGTTGAACATGGTAAATGTAAACTCTTGTAGACAATGGCAGATTTTGTAAGCAACTTATGAAGATCATCATAAATAATGACATTTGTATAAATTTTTCATCTTTATAAAAAAATAAAAAACTTATAATTTTATGTCTGTGGCATTTAGAAGAGGCTCATCGGAGACCCAATTATCAAAATCCTGTATATGTAAACATACTTAATTGAGAATACTTTAGCTCTCATTTCTATGGTAAGCAGCTCTTCTAGGAGGACACTCCAAAATTAAACCATTGTTCTCCAGTCTTGGGTACTGCCATAGTCTTTGTACCAATGGTCTTCCACTGTCTTGGGTTAGAGTACACTCGGGCATACTGTCCTATCTTATTTCTCTTCTTCTTGTTTTGTTATAAAGTTTTTATAGTTTACAAAGGAGATCTTTATTTTAATCTTACTCTTCTTAAAATATTTTATTTTCCTTGTTTCCTTTCCTCACTGGGCTATTTCCCCTGTTGGAGCCCTAGGCTTGTAGCATCCTGCTTTTCCAACTATGGTTGTAGCTTAGAAAGTAATAACAATGATAACAATGAACTAAGGAACCTCCGTAACGAGGGTATAATATTGACAATCAAAAGCCAAAGTAGTGTTAAAATATATTATTGTAAAATGGTAAAAAATATACAAGGAGAGACTTTCGGATACTGCTCCGTATCCCTCTTCAGTCCTACTGACGCCGGTGAAACAATGGAGGGAGCGTTACAACAGTGGAAAAAAAAAATAATAACAACTGGTTCAAGGCGGATGGATCTAAGTGTTGGTCAGGTAATCCCTGTTCGGTTGTTTCTGGTGGCGAGACGGCTGGAACGGCGAAGTGGTCGTTCAGTTGATTCCAGCTAAGCAGACACTCCATCGTGTGCTTTTGAAGGGAACAAGACCTTCACTGATGAAGATAGTTTTACCAATTCTTTAATAATTGATCACTTTGTCCACGATTTTAGGACTCATATGACTGGTGATTGTGAGACCCTTGATGTTGCTCCCACCTCTCTTTTATCCCAGATGACCGAGTTTACTACGGCTTCAAGTCATGGCACCGATGGAGTGTCTGCTCAGCTGGAATCACCTGAACGACCACTTCGCCGTTCCAACCGTCTCGCCAACAGAAACAACCGAACAGGGATTACCTGACCAACACTTAGATCCATCCGCCTTGAACCAGGTTTTTTTTTTTTTTTTTTTTTTTTTTTTTTTTTTTTTTTTTTTTTTTTTTTTTTCACTGTTGTAACGCTCCCTCCATTGTTTGACCGTCAGTAGGACTGAAGAGGGATACGGAGCAATATCCGTAAGTCTCTCCTTGTATATTTTTTACCATTGCACATTAATATATTTTAACACTACTGTGTCTTTTGATTTTCAATAATAATAATAATAATAATAATAATAATAATAATAATAATAATGATAATAATAATAATGATAATGGCGTAGAAGGTTTGTAAGATACCTAAAACCTGCAAACGATTTACTAACTTATATTTGATAAGCATTCTAATTTGTTGGATAAGTTAATATATTTTTTTCAAAATGTATGGCGATGAGTTTATGTATCCATATGAATGCAGAAACATAGGAGAAGTAAGTCCATTTTAACAACTACAATAGATGTAACGAACAATTAATATGATATTTATACTTAAAGAACAGCAACAATATTAAAAGAGATCTTGCATATACAAACTATAAAGAGAGATATATGTCAGCCTGTTTAACATAAAAACATTCACTGCAAGTATGAAATTTTGAAGATCCAGCGATTCAATTTAGTAACAGCTGGAATAAAACTTCTGGAATACTTGTATTTTGACGGGCTTGATAATAGTTTTCACATTACGTTTCATGACCTTCGATTTTAGAGGGAGGGAATTGAACCCTTCACGCTTAGAACTGAACCATATATGTTTGAGCCCTTTCAACCCAGTCGTAACTCTGCCATGAACCCCTGCCTAATAAAATCCTACATCCGCTACCAAGGTTTTCTGAAGCTATGTCAGAAGGAAATTTCTTTTGATGAATAACTTATTTGCCAACAAAATGCATATTATCAAGAATTTCAAATAAGAAATTGATTTGAAGCTATATCATTCCTCTGCAAAAAACAAGTATACCAAAGACATGACTAATTTGTTATCAAGAGCATGATACACGTATAGAAATACATATACATGTATATATATATATATATATATATATATATATATATATATATATATATATATATATATATATATATATATATATGCATATATAAATATATATATATATATATATATATATATATATATATATATATAGGGTTCCCAAACTGTGGTCTTGAGGATCCAAAGTAAATATATATATATATATATATATATATATATATATATATATATATATATATAAATATTTATTTATACTTTATATATGCATATATATATATATATATATATATATATATATATATATATATATATATATATATACAGAGAGAGAGAGAGAGAGAGAGAGAGAGAGAGAGAGAGAGAGAGAGAGAGAGAGAGAGAGAGATTGCCCTCCTGATCCTCTTCATTAATTAAGTGTTTCCTTTAAAATATTTCAACATCTCCGCTTTTCACAATTACTAAAAGACGGTTGAAAGCAAATATGTTGCTTGCTCTGTTCGAGGCAGACTAAGAAATGTAAATGTGAATACAGAACTCCTAACTGATCAGCTCATAACATTTATGAAATCAGTTGAACGGTGTAATAAGAGTATGCTTCAAGGCTCATGCCACCTTGAAATCCCACAGCTCGCCAACTGAGCAAACCATTTCAACGTCATGTGTTACATCCACCTTTAGGAAAATTGGAGAAAAAATCTCACGAAATATCACGATAAAAAAGACAAACTTGGAATTTCCCAAATCATGTTTAACGAAGAATAAATAATAAATAAATAAAAATAATTAAAACATGAATTCTCACGGAGCACTGATTCGAAATGGTATATATATATATATATATATATATATATATATATATATATATATATATATATATATATATATATATATATATATATATATATATATATATATATATATATATATATATATATAAATCTACTGTACGCATATACATATATACTGTGTGTATATATATACATAAATATAAATATAAACATGTATATATATATATATATATATATATATATATATATATATATATATAGATTTATATATATTTATTTATATATATGTATATTTATATGTATATATATATATATATATATATATATATATATATTTATATATATATATATATATATATATATGTATATATATACATATATATATATATATATATATATATATATATATATATATATATATATATATATATATATATATGTATATATACATATATATATATATATATATATATATATATATATATATATATATATATATATGCATATATATATACATACATATATATGTATATATATATATATATATATATATATATATATATACATATATATAAATATATATATGTATATATATGTATATGTATATATATATATATATATATATATATATATATATATATATATATATATATATATATATATATATACCTATATATATATATATAAATGAATCTTACGTTAGAACACATGGAGATATCTATGAAAAATATTCATCGATCCAAAACCTACAAAAAGATAGTAAAAAACTGCTTTTGAGAAAGGGGTTTTACAGGACTACCCCATCTCTCCTAATTTATTTACAGCATGTGTAGAAGATTTTAAGATTTTAGATATGGAAAATTTAGGAATTAATATTAATGGGGAATACCTTAACAACTTAAGATTTACAAAAGATATAGTTGTGCTTAGTGTATCATGGGAGGAATTGCAAAAGATGATAGAAGACTTGAATTGGAAAAGCAGTAATGTAGGGCTGATATTGAATATGAGTGAAACCTAGATAATGTTCAATGAAAATGAAGAGAAACAACAAATAAGAGTTACGGATCAACCTCTAGAGATTGTTAATGAATATACATACTAAGGAGAGAATAAGTGTTTGCCCCAGGGAATGAAACAGAAATTAAAAGAAAAATAAGCATGTGCATAAAGAGCTTTTTTTTTGGATACAAAATGAGATTATGTATAGTAAATTGCCACTTTCTCAAAAAAAAAAAAAAAATATCAGATGGTCCAGCAGGTTTTAAGTTATGCACCAGAAACCTGGAGTCTTAGAACTTGAGCTATGGAAAAAAAATAAGATGAATAACACTAAGAGACAGAAAAAGAA